>NC_056728.1:1087197012-1087382012 GCF_019279795.1 Protopterus annectens
GTTCTTTTTGGCTTCTGATTATTTGGACTGTGTTAGAACTAAGATGGTACAGTGGACTGGTTTTACAACGTGTTCTTTTGGATGTTGAGAATGTGGTCCCGTTATCACTGACTAAGTCTGAAATACCATATGGGAAGCCAAGAGTAATGGTGTGAAAAGGAACAAGTCTTATGGAGGATGCGGTAAACTATAACAGCGATTTACTGTGGCTTGACTGCTGCAATGTATTTCCAGAATAGTCTAGGAAATGTTTGCATTTTATTGAGATGTTTCGGAAGTTAAAAGGTGAGAACATAAAATATAAGTTAACTTTTCCTGCTGTATTGAAGGTGTTTTTCATAGGTGGTACATTCCTGTTTGCTAGTGCAGTAGAGATTAAGAGAATTGCTTATGCATTTATCTTATGCGGAGGCTGAGATAAATATATATTATTTTTTTTCTTTAAACAGGAAGGTTCTACAACATCAGCAGAGGTGAAGTATGAATGGTATTTTTCTAATTAGAAAGGAGAGGGAATATATATGCAGATGTCTGAAGCCTGCTGGTATAAGAGGTTGAACATTGCTGTAAGGACTTGTTTGAAATTGTTTTACATATCAATTGTATATTTTTTTGAAAATCAATATTTTTTACAAACTTAAGGGATGGCCATGGGGTCTGCCCTGTGGGGTTTGTATGCTAATGTAGTTATGGTCACATGAGAAAATAAATTTTTGTTTAATACTGTATTCTGTAACCTGTTGGTACATTATGTATGTTACCAAGATGACGATTCTTGTTTCATGGCTTGATTCAGAAAAACATAAAATTCACATATTTTTAGAATATATATCAGTGGGACCACTGATTTCCTTAAGTTTACATACCAGCTGGGTAAAGATCAGATATCATACCTGGATGTGTGGTTGGAAAAGGAAAAGGAACCTACTAGTTTAAGTTTGGTGTCATCTAGCTATAGAAAGCCCACTTATTCAAACGCATTTCTGCATTTTTCAAGTGCATATACTTATAAGCAAAAGAAATCAGTGGTTAAAGGGCAGCTAGCAAGGGCAGAAGATTTGTTATGGGAATGTGATAATTTACAAACTATGTTTATGAGGAGAGGTTATCCTGAAGCGCTTATTCAGGAGTTAGTTGAAGTAACAGAAAAAAGAAATAATCTGTATGTTCACATTTTACATGACCATAAGTTTACCCCCCTTTGGTGGCATAATAATTAACAATGGTGGGCCCATGGGAGACGATCCTAACTCATTGGTTCTAGCCACTTCTGAAGTTCGTTTTAATTACAAAAGTTCTTTTTACACCACCTTCTCTGTGGATTATAGAATTATAGAAGGCATTTTGAAAAAGAACTGGGCTAAATTAGAGAGAATTCTGAATGAGTAAAGAAGCTGGGTGAATACCACATAATCACATATAGTCTCTTAAGAATGTTTTTGAAGCAAAAGAAAAACTTGTGTACCAATGTTGTGAAAGGACTGGCCAAATGTAGTATGCACAGTGTTAAAACCGACAATGTTATCAGTGTCAACAGGAGAAGTTTCACTGTCTACAGCTCAGCTAACTGCAATAGTAAGGGTGTAGTTTATATTGCCATATGTAAATGCTGTTCTGCTTATTACATAGGGAAAACAGAACGCAAGTTGAGAGAAATAATAAAAGAACATCTTTATGCCATTTCCAAGTTAAATGTAAGTAATACCCTAGCTAGGCATGTAGCTGCTTTTCCTGGTCATCACTTTAAATTTTCAGTACTGGAAAAACTCATTTCTAATGTTAGAGGTGGTCCTTTTGGATTACACCTGGAGTAGTTTATGCAGTTTTTGTGTTTTCTTTTCTTAGTGAACATTGCTATATGAGTACTGCACTGTCACTCCACATCCAAGTGTTCAGCAGCCACAGAGCCAGCAAACTGAAAACAAAAACATGCTATTTCCACCAAGTAAAAAAAAACCTGTATATTACAATTTTAGTGCTTTTAACCCTAACTGTAGGGCTTCTTCAGAAAGAAAATAACCAACTTGTATATTGCTATTTAAACACTGAACCCAGAATACAATCATGTGCATATGTGATTGTAAATAGTATCAAATGCAATCAAACAGTCAGTGCAATATAAAATATATAATGATCACTAGAAAAAATATATATAAATATATGTGCATACACACAAATAATATTAACTGAGGATAATGAAACATAGACATAAAAATAGGTATACAATTTAGCTGCCCTCAATTTCAAGTCACTGGTAATTCTTATACATTTGTTCAACTCTTGGAGAAAATTGGCATTGATAAGCTCTGCCAAGAATTTCACAGTATTCTAGGTGTGTTTCCCAACTTCCCCTACTAATGTCTGTGACAGTTCTGTCCAACACTAAAAATACATATTTGGAAAATGTTTTGAATAATTTTGCTTGCTTACTTAAAATGTTATTGTTGGTTCCCTTACAGATGTTATAGATATGCTCACATATTCTTTTACACATTGTTTGGTGCCATGCAAGCACATGCTTTGTATAGTGGTAATCAGCTAACCAGAATCACCACGCTTTCAGTCCAAGATGAATAAGCGATGATAGCTGTTCACTCCTATTCTCTCTAGTCGGACAGTTATAACATCCACCAATTAGACTCTACTTATCTTTGTCATATTTGAGGCTTTATCTCTGTGTGCCACAGAGCTGGGCCCGGATGTCAACAAACAAATTTACCCAAGCACATCTGTCTCATCTGTTCATCCACCATACAGGGGCTGTGCCCTTGCTCCTACAGGGCACCTGTATGGCATTGCTGGATACAGTGGATATATTTTTGCTCATCTGTATTTTGGATCTACACAGAAGCATCCTCCATTTAGTTTTGGGTGGTCACCATTCTTCTTCTCATTTCGGCTTTTCCCATTAGGGGTCACCACAGCAGAACAACAGTATGCAGAACGATTGGCAGTGGAGTTTTATGGTGTCTAGTTGCCAGCCCAGTGTCCAACCTTCCAGAGAAGACACACACACTCGCACCTAGGGCCAATTTAGAATGTCCAGTCCACCTGCAGCATGTCTTTGAGAAGTAGGAGGAAACTGGAGCACCCGGAGGAAACCCACGCAACTGCAGAGAGGACATGCAGACTCCGCACAGAAGGCACCCCGGCCAAGAACCGAATCAGAGAACCTCTTGCTGTGAGGTGGCAACGCTAACCGCTGCACCACCGCAGACTCCCTGCGTGTGGTCATCATAAATAGTATAAAATTATGCCATTTGAGCTCTTCACAGCACTATGAATTATACAGAGGTGTTGGCAGTATAGTGGCAGAAGTTTTACAAAATTAATTTCCATGCACTTCCTTACTTGGACTGATAGTCATTCAGGCATTCCCTAAACACATCCTTGCAGTTAGTGCTGCTGTGATTTGGGCAGGGAGGTAAGAGTGGAGTGTATGCCTTTTAGCCCTTTTGCAGAAACACGTTGAGTATTCTGTTGGGATCCTGTGTTTTCTGAGTGCAGAAAGTCAACATCTTGAAGAAAATCCACACTTGAGAGCACTGGTGGGTTTCCCTAGGTTTTTCACCCACTGGAGAAGGCCCTCAGAAAGATCACCTGATATGATGAAAACTTCCGTATCTGTCAGGGATGTGGCAATAGGTACAACAGCCAGTGCATCTGCTGCTTTGCCCACTAACATGGAAGGCTCTAGGTCAGGCCCAAACAAAATTTAGAGAGTCTGCATGTATCATCTTCAAAACATGCTAGCAGGAATCCACCCTGTCTTAATCATCTGTTCTCAGCTAAAATCTGTCCTTCTGACTTCAGGAAATGGCAAACTTGACTGTAGATTCCTTATTCTGCCTTCACTGAATATGCTATTCCTGGTTGGTAGTATCTAAAAAGATACCATAATGCAACCTCATTTTATGTAGCACCAACTAGTGTGTATATGAATCCTGACAATGCTTTAATCTCTGAGTAGTTATGGAGGGAGGCTTTGTGTTGACTGTTTGTATGTGTAACAATGTGATGGTATATGTTACAGTTCAGGTAAAAAATCCTTTGTTAGCTAGTGGCAGCAGAAACAACTGGAGGGAGTCTAGGTCATATTACTGGTAGGACTAACTCATAGTTTGGCTTTGTGACCGAATAATGACCAAGTCACCTAAATGGTCAGCAAATGAAAACCTCTTCCAAATGCATTTATGAAAAATTAATCGTCCTTTGAGCTGTCTCTAAATATTAAAATCAGTAAAACAATTGTTTTAGAAGTTTAGTCTGTGTCTGCCCTTTAAATCATCCATCATTGTACTTCTGTGTATAAACCTGAATTGGCAACCACCATCTCTCCCACTAATGATCACACCTTAAAAGTTCTAAGAGCTCCCCCTTCCCAACCTGACCCGGTTTCCATCCTCCTTGACTGTCTGTTGATTCATTTGTTCCCCTGACCCACTTGGTGTGTCATTACCATATTAATTTGTGAGGTTGAGGGAATACTTTATCAGCAGTTTTGTCATGTTTTCTAGTTAGTGGGAAGTGAGAGTTAATTGCTTGTTGACTTTCACTTGTGGATAGATGATTGTAAATAGGTTTGGCCTATAAATTTCAAAGTAAAGCAGATCTTGATATCTGGATTTGACTTTAAACATAAAGTGGAAGAGAAGTCATTAGTGCCTTGGAACACCCCATAAGTTTAACTATGGAGGCCTGCAAGTCTACTTACAGATTCAGTGTCTAGTATTCCTTGCATCTCATATCAAGCTGCTGTGGAGCTCAGACTGACATTGCTTTACACTCGTTAAGTAGCACTTTTTTGTTTGAGTTAAAAAAAAAAAAAAAAAAAAGAAAGAAGTGTATGTGTATATGTATGTATGTATGTATATGAGTATGTTTATGTTTCTGTCTGCTAGTGTGAGTGAATGCATATGTGAAAGCAGAAGAGACCGTGTGTGTGACAGATCGAGTGAGAGTGGTCTTCTGTGCATAGCTCTCAACTGTCCAAATTTTCACAGAATGTCCAGATTTTTGCCTCATATTTTTTGTCTTTTCTTCATAAAATCTGTGGTTTTCTGAAGCTTTGTGGCAAATCAGTGAGGAGTGAATTCACTAAATAATGACAGGTACTTGTGTTTCAGGCTTTATATCCTTCAGAAAATTCATTGTAATACAAGACCTTTTATTCTAGCAACTTTCTAAGTTTAAAAACGTATTTTTGGGACTTTGCCCCCCCCCCCCCCGCCCCATTACTTTTGGATTTGTCCAAATTTTTTGTGCTAAGAGGTTGAGAGTTATGCTTGTGTGAGTGAATGCTTATTTGAATCCAGAGGAGATTGTCTGTTTATGTATGTGTGTGTGTATGTGTGTGTGAAAGCAGAAGAGGCTATTTTGCATCAAAAATATATATATAAAAAAATAGTACTTTTTAAGTAAAACACAACAATTTTACAGAGAGTCCATTCTCTAAGCACAATAATACCCTCCAGGGTGTGTGTTAATGTGTAATTAACACCCTTCCAGGACTGCACAGCATCAGGCCTAATAACACCCCTGGGTGGGTGTTACATATTAACACACACCCTGGTAGGGAGTATTGCTTACATATATTGCACAACCTTCTACAGTGGTTAATGAATACCCTGCAAGGTTATTCAGCCATTTGTACTGGCACTAGCAATACTGTGGAGGAGGCTTTCATAACTCTTTGCTCATGCTGCAAATAGAACTGTTGTATGTGTTGTGGGCCTGGGTGATCAGGGGATATTTAAGGCTTGTCTGTGCCTTTGTGGTCCGAACATTTGTTAGGAAATAAGTAGATAGTAGGGAAGTAATGCTTTCTGGGGCAACTTTTTATCAGGAATGATGTGGTGTTAGATTGGCCTACAGAGGAATGCTGTAAAACTGCTACTTTATACATGGGTGCCTAAGATCATTCTTGTAGTTAAGGTATACTGTTATAGCCTCCTTTGTTGATGCGTTAAAGTTAGTAGTCTGTTAAATGATCTTTAGCATTTTGCAATTTCAGAAGTCTTGTGTGGGGCATACCAGATTATAGTGCTGTAAACTCAGGTTAAAATGACTACTTGCTAGTCTTGTGGCATAATTCAGATTTTATATCCGTTAATAACAGCCGGTAATTATAATAGTAATAATAATAATAATAATATGACTTTTTCATGGGTTCATAACAAAAATATCATGTAGTTGAGAGAATTTAACAGCTTTCCATAGCCTCGGATCTTCTGTAGTGTTTTTGTTGAATCTTTTGGTATATCACCTTTCTTACATGATCATGATGTACAGATAATCAGTAGGGAAATTGCTAGAGGCCAAGGTTAATCAAAGGTTTAGTGACATTCCACCTGAACCTGTGGCACCAGGTTGGCATGAGCTGAATATGCACACTGCACTGGTGCCTGGGATCAGTATTACTGCTTTGCATACTTAAATAGGATGCTTGCATCTGAAGCTTGAGTTAGACCATTACCTTAATATTTCTAAAACATTTACATACTAAAAAAGCAATCTTCGAAAAAGAACCATTAAGGACCAAATAACTTCAACAAAGTACAGCTTCTAGTGATATACCGGATGTCAGGGTGTGAAAACATCAATGTAAACTGTATAAATTAACTATGTATGTTAAAAAGCCTGGAATACATTTGGGATAATTTTTCATTGGGCTGCTTGAACTGCATAAGTATTGTGAGTTTCCACTGGTTCATCAAATGTTTTTGATAAAAAAGTACATATAACATATTTCTTCTGTGAATTCATCTGCAGACTGATCTTGGATTAAAGTACTACATAACAGCAGTGTAAAGTGAAAATAAACGAAAGTAGCTTGTAGGAGAAGAGCATTGTCCTGAGTGTAAAATTTATTTAAATCATTGCACGTACATGTCACTTTCGTAAATGAAGTCACTCTCATTAACAAGCAACATCTGGAGTGAAAATATAAAGTGTACCAATAGATTTAAATTCTGTCTGTGGCTAATTACATGTATTGAACAGTCCTCAAATGGATTCATTTGGCAGTGTGATATGAAACTCATCCTGCTAGTTATAGAATAGATAGAAGCTTCTGATTTTCCTTATGGATTTGTGCATGTTCTCTGCAAGTGTGCCTTAGTAAATTGGAATTAGATTTGAAGTTACTGTGCAGCAGACTTGCTTTTTGCTTAAGTGGTATGTGAATTAAATCATTGTGACTTCTATTGGTTGGCTGTGCTGCTTTCCGGCTACTGTGTATTACTTATACTATTAATGTGATGTACAAGCACTTCTGCTGATAAGTGGTTAACTTGTTTGAAAGTTCATCTCTAATTTCTCATGGCCATAATGTAATATTGTGCATTACATACCCAAATGGCCTGCATTCACGCCACAGTATCAGAAGCAGACATTCCCCTCATGGGAATATAACACATACATTTGTACCATATGTTCATTTGATTTTCCAGGTTTTGCATTTTAAATATCACAGCCCTGTCAGTTTTTGATAATGTTGGGTTGTTTGCTTATTTTTTAACAGAAGTTGTGTAATCCTCCTCCATGTAATCAGAAAGTGTCTTATTAAGAATTAAAGGTCAGGAAACAATAACAGAAATTATATTGTGAATGAATCTGAGATGCATTTGAGAAGCAAGATTTTATAATGTTGTGCTATTATATTACATGATAAGGCAAAGGACTGGAAATGTAATGTGGGACACTATAAGAATCATTATTTGTCTGCTTGTCATTCTGAATTATAGGACGTATTAAGACTTTTAAGTTTCAGTCTTAAACTTTCTATCACATGCGTAAATGTTAATAGCACATCCGCCTTACCATAAGACTACATTTTACTCCTGTGAACAGGGAACAGAAAAATGCTTAAGCAACAGCATAGTGTGCATCCCAGAAGGACTAAATGCCCTCTTGAACTCTGTAGAGAAATTAGCTTTTTAATTAATTCTTAATGCAGATGGTTTAGGTCCATGGAGATGAGCATATCAGTTTTAAACATTACTGTTGTTTCAGTATTAACTTTATTGAGCATTTCTGTCTTTTGTGTGTGTGTGTGTGTGTGTGTGTGTGTGTGTGTGTGTGTGTGTGTGTGTGTGTGTGTATTTATTTATTTATAAATGTGTTTATAAAGGGTATATATTGCAACCATGAAAACTCAGCTCAGCGAACAGCATTTTACATAGAAAATGCCATTTGATTAACTGTGAGTGAGATCGTGATACAGTGAAGATCGGAAAATGTGCCCTTTCCTCACTGTAGTGTGATCTCAGAGTTGATATATATAATTAGCAGGGGGGGGCACAGCCCCTCACAACAGCGAGTTTAACAAACTGCATTTTCGATGTAAAAGCCATTCACTGAACTGACTTTTCGTGGTTGTAATATAGACCTGTTTATAAAAATATTAAACATTTTTAAAATCCTGCCCCTCAGGAAAAGTGTGTGTGTATGTGTGTGTGAAAGCATCTAAAGTTAACATTTTTTGTGCAAAAAAAAATGTCTCAGAGGGATTTAGATAAAGAGACATTTGGAGCTAGGTAGGTAGTTTAAACTTGTTGATCCGTGGCTTGAATTGTTGAAAAATACAGAGTATAAAGAGTACGCACTGACTTTAGGGGAGGCTGTTGGAGATATATTTGTGGAGCCTGTAGCCTTCGAAACAACAGCTGCCAGACTTCAGACCTCATGGCAGCCTGGGTCTTAAGACTTTGCCCCTTCAGCCTGCTTTAGCAAGTAATGTGCCGGTGCCTAGTTCCCTGTCAGACTAAGTTGTAGTGAGCTGCTTTTTCCCCACCACTGCTATCATTCATGTGGATTCTGATGCTGACATTACACAGTGTTGCTGGTCCTATATAAGTGGGTGATGCACAGATGGTCTTATCAGCTACTTCCTGTATTATAGCTTAAAGACTCATAGGGCAAATTCATATCCTTGCACTAATTTCACAACTGTGTTGACAATAAAAGTGTAATTTCACTAAGCCATGTTTTAACATATTTGCTAATACTGTTCTTGGTGAAACCATTGCCCTTCTTCATTAGATGTGTGCTGATGTCTAAAACATCACGTACAGCTGTGATCCTGCTGTCATATTTGGCAAGCCGCAAGATATTACTTTAATATCATTATATCAACAAATTCCCGCCCAAGAAGCAGGGGAATTTTGATAGAAACATTGAGAGACGGGCGAGAGAAAGAGCTTTCTGTCTTCTTGAGGATCATGGCTTCTGTACTACGGTTAGATAAACTGCTGAGTCCTTGGACTCACAGAACTAAAGGCTGGTAAGTGTTGAGCCCTTCTGAATTTCTTAACATGCCAGAAGCCTTCTACAAGGTTATTCAGCCATGTTTATTGCCACTAAAAGATACTGTGGAGGAGGCTTTCATAACTCTTTGCTTGTCATCTGTCCAGCACAGGGTAGACAAAGTTTAGTTTACCTTTCAGGCTTTGCTATTTTTATCGCATCTTAATCATTGTTCATTGTATGGTCACTCATAACTGAACTGTGACCTGCAAGTATGCAGATGATACCTCCTGTTACAAGGACTCCAAACTTTCTAGAGTATCCTTTCATTAAAGTTGTATTTATATTGTCCTAGAATAAAGCTTAGTAACCAGAAAACACACTCCACTAAGCAACAAACACACCACTGGACAATGAGTCTAAGTTCCAAACCTTTTATTGCAAGTTAAGTGCTTTCATCCAACCTCTGTTGGACTTCTTCAGAACAACACATGGAAGAAACTAAACCCTTTTTATACACATCTTGAAACTTGTTAAATTAAACAATTGAATAATTAGTTAATAAAACACAATTAACCCATAGTAATCCCATTCACTTACCCCAGTCATAATACACCATTTTAGTACGCATTAAAACCCTAATGAATAAATACAACCCATGTAAAAATACTAAGTAATACATAAAAACATTTATAATGTTAACCTAAAATATACTTTAATTTCAGTATAGCTGTTATACTGTGTTTACCTTTATAAAACAGAATCACATTGGTGTGATTGCTCATATGAGAGAATCGTAACCACGAAAGTCAGAACAAGGACGATTCCATATGTTCGAAAATCAGCAAATCGAAAGAAGATTTGCTGATTTTCAAACAGAAATATCAAAAGAAAAAATGAAGTGTAAAGCAGGGGGACAAAACCCCCCAGCACCCCCCACCCCCCTAGTTTAATATTCTAACTCGGCGATCGCACTACAGTCAGGAAAGGGACCATTTTCCGATCCCCACTATACTGCAGTCCACCCCACAATGTCGAATGTGCAATGAGCAAATGTCACTGTGCATGTGCTCATTGCACATTCAAACCTTTTTCCATTCGGTGTTTGCAAACTTTGCAAGCGGCCTTTCGGACAATTGCTGTTTGCCCATGTGCAGTACGCACACATAAAGGTAAACTATTATACTAACATTGTCGTTGATACCCAGAAAATTGGTGGCATTTAACCTCAGTTGCCACCTCAACTCACAGATATCTAAATCTACGTCCAGAACCCTGCCCTGCCTGTCCTTGGTCAATTACTGTAACACCACAAATTTAAATCTATGACATGGATTTTTAAATATATGCCTTGCCAATGCATTAGTAGTCTTCACATTCTTGATATCTAGAATATATTCCCTGATTCTAGCTTTAAAAGCCTACTAGTCTTGCAGACATAGAAGGCTGAACAGTACTCACATTTGGCCATATATACTAGGTTCTTACTGTTACAATTAAAATGTCTATGAAAATGGAATATTCTTGCATTGATACGTGTTTTTTCACCAGTCTCATAAATGTGTGTGCATACATTACATCTGCCACACTTAAAATTACCAAGTGCTCTACTGCACTGGTGAGAATCAGTATGAGCCCCCAATTCCAAAATCTCCTTAAACGATCCATCTCTTCTAAAAACTACCCTAGGGGGTCCCCCCACCTTGTCCATAAGGGAACTGTTAGCATGTAACAATCTCCAGTTCTTTTGAATGATGTGACTTACCCATTCAGCATCCTGGTTAAAGGTAGTAATAAACAATAACCCACTGCTCATCTTTCTTAATCCTGATTTACCATGTCTTGGCATGTTGGAACCTTCGGCCTCATCAGGATCCAAGGTCCCCCTAAGTATAGGCTTATACATGCCCCCCCCACACACACACACACACACACACTTTTGGCTCTAACTTCCTTTGCCAAAATCCTACACAGAGCTTCAGGGTATCCCCTTTTAATAAACAACTCCATAATGAATTCAAGCTCCTTCAAAAAGTCATGATCTCTCGTGACCATTCTGGCAGCCCTTACAAATTGTTCCTTGACAATAGACTTGTTTTGGTGGTAAGGGTGCCAACTACAAAATTCCAGATACAAGTTGGAAAATGTGGGTTTTTGTAAATATTAGCTCTCAGGGTGTTACTGCCACTATCAGTATTCAAAAGGACAACCAGATATGACACCCTAGCTCTACTATACTTGTGTGTGAACTTAAAAAACTCAACTCTGTGATTAATATATTCAAGGAAGTTTTTAACATTTCTTCTTGTCCATCCCAAACAACAAAAATGTCATCCAAAAATCTGGTGTAATGTTTAATACATGCCCAAAATTCACTGGGAAAAATAAATTCCTGCTCCCAGTGAGACATAACAAAATTGGCATATATGGGGGCACATGCCGCCCCCATAGCCACACCAGTCACCTGCTTGTAATATTGTTGTTCAAAATGCAAAAAAAGTTGTTTGTTAAAACTGACTCCACCAAAGTGATAAAAACATTGATTTCATCTTGATCAAAAATGTGAGTTTTACCAAGCTGCACTCCCAGCCAGTCTAGCCCAACATTATGGGGCATCACTGAAAAAAGATTGCACACATCTATGGTAACTAAAAAGGTATTTTTGGTGATACTGACCCTATTCAATTGGTCCAAGAAATGCCACAAGTCCTTGGTAATATAGGAAAATGTTTCTAACCCTCTTTGCAAATGATGGCCCAGATACTTGCTTAAAAAGCAGGTTTTCGCCTTATTACCATCCACAATAGGCCTGAACTTTAAAGAGTCTAGGCCTTTGTGGATTTTGGGAATACCAAAGATATTTGTTATTACTGGATGATCTTTCCTTAGAAATCGGTATTCCTTCTCATTAATTTGCCCTTGGTATAGCATGTCCTCTATTAAAAGATCCAGCCTCTTATAGGCTGTATGACTTTCATTAAGATTACTCTCACGGTAAGTTTCCTCAGCCAATAGGCCTGTCATCTTGTCCGAATAGTCACACCTGTCAAGGATAACTGCCCCACTACCTTTATCCGGCATCATTATCCAGATATTGGTATCTGTCGCCAGTTCCCTCAGAATAGTTTTCTCACTTAAGGGCAAATTACCAGACATACTATGGGATTTATCCCTATAACCACCCCTGATATCAATCTCACACATTTTTTCATATGTCCCTTCACAACTAGGAAGAGGGAGATTAAAATTACTGGGTCTGTTTAACTCATTTCCTTGTTCATCACAACTACCCCCATTAAACCACACTTTTAAGTTCACTTTGCGAGTAAAAAGTTTTAAATCTTATTAAAATGTTAGAAAATCACAATGTCTACATGGCACAAACGTGAACCCCTTAGATAATAAATCAGCATGTGTTACACTAATAAAATGAACAGGCGAACACGGTTATTTCAACTGAGAATGGGCAATTTGGTCCTGATATGTTGTTTAATGCCACTTATGAATGTAGTGATACAGGTGGTGACAGTGGTATGTGTATTTTTCCATCAGACATTTTTTTGCCAAATTACTTTAATAATTGTGGGCGGGCTAATTTTGAGCCATCTATGGATAATGGGTCCACAGTTTCTAATATTCTGGATTGTGGAAACGCTTGGACAAACACTGATATTTCCATAGACAATGGACAAATTGACTTTGATATTTTATATGCTATGTTTGATTTTAATGATACATGTGTTGTCAGTGGTCCAGATATTATTAATTCAGCTGGTGATTACAAAATTTATAATTATTCTGAAAATCTTATTAGTGTAGCACATGCTGATTTATTTTCCAAGGGGTTCACCTTTGTGCCATGTAGACATTGTGATTTATCTAACATTTTAATAACATTTAAAACTTTTTACTCGCTAAGTGAACTTAAAAGTGTGGTTTAATGGAAGTAGTTGTGATGAACAAGGAAATGAGTTAAAAAGACCCAGTAATTTTAATCCCCCTCTTACTAGTTGTGAAGGGACATATGAGAACATGTGTGAGATTGATATCAGGGGTGGTTATAGGGATAAATCCTATAGGATGTCTAGTAATTTGTCCTTAAGTGAGAAAACAAGTATGAGGGAACTGGCGACAGATACCAATATCTGGATAATGAAGCCAGTTAAAAGTAGTGGGGCAGTTATCCTTGACAGGTGTGACTATTCGGACAAGATGACAGGCCTATTGACTGAGGAAACTTATTGTGAGAGTAATCTTAATGAAAGTCATATAGCCTATAAGAGGCTGAATCTTTTAATAGAGGATATGCTATACCAAGGGCAAATTAATGAGAAGGAATACCGATTTCTAAGGAATGATCATCCAGTAATAAATATTTTTGGTATTCCCAAAATCCACAAAGACCTAGATTCTTTAAAGTTCAGGCCTATTGTGGATGGTAATAGAGTGAAAACCTGCTTTTTAAGCAAGTATCTGGACCATCATTTGCAAAGAGGGTTAGGAACATTTTCCTATATTACGAAGGACTCGTGGCATTTCTTGGACCAATTGAATAGGGTCAGTATCACCAAAAATACCTTTTTATTTATCATAGATGTGTGCAATCTTTTTTCAGTGATGCCCCATAATGTTGGGCTAGATTGGCTGGGAGTGCAGCTTGGTAAGACTCACATTTTGATCAAGATGAAATCAATGTTTTTATCACTTTGATGGAGGCAGTTTTAACAAATGACTTTTTGCATTTTGAAGGACAATATTCCAAGCAGGAGACTAGTGTGGCTATGGGAGGCGGCATGTGCCCCCATATATGCCAATTTTGTTATGTCTCCCTGGGAACAGGAATTTATTTTTCTCAATGAATTTTGGGCATGTATTAAACACTACACTAGATTTTTGGATGACATTTTTGTTGTTTGGGATGGACAAGAAGAAATGTTAAAAAACTTCCTTGAATATATTAATCACACAGTTGAATTTTTTAAGTTCACGTATGAGTATAGTAGAGATAGAGTGTCATATTTGGATGTCATTTTGACTACTGATCATGGCCGCACCATCCTGAGAGTTAATATTTACAGAAAACCCACATTTTCCAACTCCTATCTCGAATTTTGTAGGTGGCACCCTTACCACCAAAAAAATTCTATTGTCAAGGGACAATTTGTAAGGGCTGCCAGAATGGTCACAAGAGATCATGATTTTTTGAAGGAGCTTGAATTCATTATGGAGTTGTTTATTAAAAGGGGATACCCTGAAGCTTTGTGTAGGATTTTGGCAAAGGAATTTAGAGCCAAAAGTGTGTGTGAGTGTGTGGGGGGGGGGTGTATAAGCCTATACTTATGGGGACACTGGATCCTGATGTGGCCGAAGGTTCCAACATGCCAAGACATAGTAAATCAGGTTTAAGAAAGATGAGTAGTGAGTTTTTGTTTATTACTACCTTTAACCAGGATGCTGAATGGGTAAGTCACATCATTCAAAAGAACTGAAGATTGTTACATGCTGACATTTCCCTTATGGACAAGATGGGGGAGACCCCCTAGGGTAGTTTTCAGAAGAGATTGATCGTTTAAGGAGATTTTGGAATTGCAATAGCGCACTTGGTAAGTTTAAGTGTGGCAGATGTAATGTATGCACAATCATTTTTGAGACTGGTGAAAAAACATGTATCAACGCAAGAACATTCCATTTTCATAGACATTTTAATTGTAACAGCATGAACCTAGTATATATAACCAAATGTGTGTACTGTTCAGCCTTCAATGTCGGCAAGACTAGTAGGCATTTTAAAGCTAGAATCAGGGAACATATTCTAGATATCAAGAATGTGAAGACTACTAATGCATTGGCAAGGCATATATTTAAAAATCCATGTCATAGATTTAAATTTGTGATGTTACAGCAATTGACCAAGGACAGGCAGGGCAGGGTTCTGGACGTAGATTTAGATATCTGTGAGTTGAGGTGGCAATTGAGGTTAGATGTCACCAATTTTCCGGGTATCAACGAGAATGTTAGTATAACAGCTATACTGAAATTAAAGTATTTTGTAAGTTAACATTATAAATGTTTTTATGGATTACTTAGTATTTTTACATGGGTTGTATTTATTCATTAGCGTTTCAATGTGTATTAAAACTGTGTTTTATGACTGGGGTGAATGAATGAGGTTACTATGGGTTAATTGTGTTTTATTAACTAATTATTCAATTGTTTAATTTAACAAGTTTCAAGGTATGTATAAAAAGAGTTGAGTTTCTTTCATGTGTTATTCTGAAGAAGTCCAACAGAGGTTGGATGAAAGCGCTTAACTTGCAATAAAAGGTTTGAACTTATCCTCATTGTCCAGTGGTGCGTTTGTTCCTCACTAGAATAATGCTTGACAAATTGTGTGATTCAATGTTTGATACTGGAAAGGAGGAGAATGAGTCTCACTATTAGAAATCAATCCTTTTAATTTTGTGTAACATAACTGATGTCTGGGTTAAAGGTATGGCCTTAGAGATCCTTTAAATAGACCTGCATGTTTTCGTGCATTTGGGTTTCCTTACAGATGCCCATAAAATATTCTTTCCCCTGATGCTTAATCAAAACTCTGTGCCTAGAAAAGTGAAACCCTTGTTTCAAGCCTTATTACAAAAAAAAATGGCTAACAGTGCCTAGTCCCTTCATAATGCCTGCCACACACAGAGAAAAGTTAGCTTTTATTCAGTTCAAGCAAAATTATTTTTTTCAAGAAGCTGCTGTCCATAAAAGTGGCTGCTAGAAATATTTTGACTTGTTTTCTAACTGTATTCTGAATTTCATCCAGAAGATGGTTGAGGAATGGTTCTGCATTCCTGGCAACACAATGTCAGGCACATATACCCTACATTTTTATAGATGGTGTGCATGCTATCACTGGACATAGTTATCTGAAATTACCTCCTTTAGCAGTTCATGTACTAGGTGAGAACTAAAGCTGTCCTGCACTAAACTCCAGGGCTGGGTCCTTTCTTATTGTAAAAATGAGAGAGAATCTAAAACATTTGCAGTACCTGCAAAATCTGCAATCCTTTAAGCAGTAGATACTATTCCCAATGCTCACTGTGTATTCTTTCCACCCATTTCTGTATGAAACACTGGGTATCGCTGTTGCAGTATTTCTTACTAAGGATGTATCCTACAGAGGATAGCCATACATCCTTCCAGGCACCTTTCATCAGATGTATGTCCTACTCCTCAGAAATTCATTGTCACCATTCCAAATGCTGCAACTTTGAATTCAGTCTGTGAAGTTGTTTGTTGATTTGTCTTGGCTGCTGAGCCTATGGCAGATAGCACCCTGTGACTTTTCCTTTATTGCTGGGTTACCAGAAAGGGAAAATGTGAGTGTGGGAGGCAGATTCCCCATAAAGACAGACATGACAAGTGCCTTTTCTGTCTAGGTGCAGACCATAATCACACTGTGTGAATTTTGTCAGGCTTTTGATACCAAGACCCTTCATAACTGTTTGTCATCTCTTTTGGTTTAGTTGGAGAACCAATATATGAAGTTACTTGCCAGGAGAACTATGGCTTCTGAATCTACCTCAACCAGCTCTTAAGAAGAAATCTAAAAAGATTCATTTAGATACTCTGCTGTCCAGATTCTACCAGACATGTAAGACCCCAAGGACTGACCAGTTCCAGTGACATCTCCCACTGTGGTGACCCACTTGGAGACTGATAGGGGGTTGGTTATCCACACTTTTGCTGAGATTGAGCATAAGTCTATTACAGATGAGAACGGGGAGTATTGGAAGGCCGTAATGGAACTAAGAATTGCTACACTTTAATGTAGGTTCACTGACAGGATGGAGCTTGGAAGTGGAGGACATGATGGTACGGAGGAGGCTTTTCATGCTGTGTATACAAGAGACAAGATGGAAGTGTGTTGCAGCAAAGCCACTTGCCTTGGGATCCAAAGTCTACTACTCAAGAGGAGGAATTGTGGTGAGAGAGAGGCTTCAGAAGGCAGTGAGGGGATGTCATCAGAATAAGTGACAAGATTCATGGCAATCAGACTCCAGTCTGATGACACGACAGTTTTCATAATCTCAGCCTATGCCCCACAGCAGGGTTGTGATAATGAAGAGAAGTGTACATTCAGACAGCAGTTGCAGAACTTGCTATATAAAGCTTGACTACATGAATTGGTGTTGATAATGGGTGACTTGAATGTACATATCGGAACAGACAGAACAGGATGTGAGGATTGCCTGGATCCATTGGGTGTGGTAACAGGAATAAAGAAGGATAGGCCATTTTAACTTCTGTCTCGCTTGATAGTAGCCAATGCATGGTTCAGAAAGAGAGAGAGAGTCACAAGATCACATCCAAGAGTAACCAATGTGCAACTCCAGTAGACTTCCTGCTAGTAAGGAAAGGGCACTGGTGTAAAATCAGTGATTGCAGAGTCATTCCTAATGAGACAGTCAGCCCACAGCATAAACCACTGGTTGCCACAGTCAGATGCAAGTAGTGGTCAGAGAAGGCTCTCAGGTCAGTAGAGACTAGGCTGATGACCTGGAAGTTGACTGAAGAGAAAGTACAGCAGTTCAATGAATTAGGGCTCTAGCACCCCAAGAAGAGGAGGAAATAGGTGTAATTGAAGAAGAATGGCATCATCTCAAAACAGCATGTGTGAGGACTACAGAACAGATGCATAGCCTAGCCAGTTACGGAAATAAGGTACATAAGGAAAGCTGGTGGTAGAATGCAGAAGTCCAGGAAGTCATCAAAAGAAAGGAGGAATGCATGAAGAATTGAGAGATAGAAGAGATGGACCAGGCTAGTAAGGAATAATGGCTAACAAAGAGGCTAAGAAAGGAGTTGCAATAGCAAAGAAAAGGGTATCGAAGGCACTCTACCAGCTTCTGGAAAATGACTCGGTAGGTGGCACAAAGAAACTATATCAGGTTGCAAGTCAAAAACAGAAAGATAAAGAAGATAGTCAACATGCACACAGATGCCATCAACAACCTGCTCACCAGTCCACAGGGCATCAAAGACAGATGGGAAGAGTACTTCCAGCAACTTCTGAATGGAGAAACTCCACAGAAGCTGTACTGCCCCAGACGCAGCCTACAATGAGCGAAGAAGAGGAGCCACCCTAGAAGAAGTAAGAACAGCACTAAGGAAAATGAAGTTAGGGAAAGCAGCAAGCTCAGATGAGGTCACAGCAGATATGGTAAAGATGCTGGTTGAGATGGGGAAGAAATGGCTCCTGTACTCGTAGCAGTGTGGAAAGAAAGTGACTGGAGAAAAAGCATGCTTGTGCCAGTATACAAGAACAATGGGGACATCCACAATTGTGGACAGTACGTAGGTATCAAGCTCCTGTCACATTGCATGAAGGTTCTGTAGGCGATGACTGATAAATGGATATGCAGAATAGTAGAAAGCAAGATGGTAAATGAGTGGTTTGGATTCAAATCAGGATGTAGCACAAGTGACCCAGTGTTTGTAGTGAGACAGATAGTTGAGAAGAAGTTATAGATGAGAAGAGTCCAATTGGGCATTCCTAGACTTGGAGAAATCATATGACAAGGTTCCAAGAAAGCTGATTTGGGCAGTCCTGCGATGGTTCGAAGTCCAAGAAACATTGGTAGAAGTACAAATGTTTGGTCTCACAGAGGGGTTCCCAGTAGGAGTGGGTGTACATCAGGGTTCAGCTCTCACTCCACTGCTGCTCATATTAGTGATGGATTACATTAGGAAACAGGTCAGAGGGACAGATCAATAAAGTTGCTGTATGCAGATGATGTAGCATTACTGACAGACTCTGAACAAGAACGTCAGCAAAGGATAAGGGAATGGAATGAAAAACTGAAGGCACATGGGATGAAACTTAAGTACAAATAAGACAGTTGTATTAGCAGTAAATTGGGTAAATCGGAAGAAGGCGAGAACTGATATAAAAGGGAAGATAGTAGAACATGTTAACAGCTTCAAGTTTGTGGGAGGGGTGGTTGAGGAGAAGAGAAGTATTTATGAAGAGGTCAAAGTTGTAATCAGAAGGGCTGCAGCCAACTGGTGTAGAGTATGAGGTATAGTGTATGACAGAAGAATGCCGAAGAAACTTAAAAGGAAGGTGTACAAAACAGTGGTGCAACCAGTACTACTGTATGTTGCAGAAATCTGGGCAGTAAAGGGAGAGCAAATGAGGAAGCTAGAGTTGATGGAAATGAAGTGCCTGAGATGGGTGGTAGGATGCGCACTGTGTAACAGATGAAGAAATGAGGACATAAGAGTAGAAGCCAAAGTAGCTCCAATTGTAAAACATCTCAGAGAACAGATTATGGTGGTTTGGGCACATGCAGGAAAAGCAGAAGACAATCTGGGGAAGATGATTTGGGATAGGCAGGAAAAAGGCAAGAGGAAACAAGGGCATCCATCAGAGGTAGATGGATTGTGTGAGAGAAAATCTGTGACCGTCAGGTATAAGCGTCGAAGAAGGCAGAAGTGTGGCTCTGAATTGAGAGAGATGGTGACAGTTATCACGACATGCCGTCCCCATGTAGAAAATGGGAAAAAACGGGATGATGATGATGATGACTATGACGATCATGATGATAAAGGAATTCTCCAGATACTGGTTAGGGAAGAAGTGACTGGTTCCCTTATTAAATTCAGGCATGGTTCTAACCCTCCTAAGATTTTCAGGTTAGAGGTACCTCTCAAAAAAAAAATCAAAAGTGTGAACAGGTAGCTTCTGTGCCCAAAGATCCCCATAAACATGAACCTATAAAGAGTGGAAGGTTTTCACTCACGGTCTTTTCAAGGCCTTAAGGCTTTAAAACCCCTCAAAGGGTTGTCAGTTCCTTCTGCTATTCCTTTTTCTTCTACTTTCTCTAAAAGACCTAGGGAGTCAGACTCCTCTGATGAAGATGTGGACTTAGATTATGCATTCTACTCTTGCTTTAGGGTCAGAGGATGAGGATACTCTTTCTCCTGATTCTTCTATTTACGATCTTTCTCTTGGGGACACCAGTGTAATAACTATGGAGTGCTTTCAGTAGGAAAGTTCCCATATATCTGAGGTCCAAAGGAGGAGATATCCCCTCTTATAAATGGACTCTCACAGGCTCTCTACAGTCCCTGTTGTGTTGGAAGCCCATCTGGATGCTTTTTCTTCTGCTTCCGAGGCTCCTAGATCTCAAACCCCTTCTCCTAAGAAACCTGACCAATTTTACAAGGTGCCTGAGGCTGAAATGTTTTTATACAAGAAACTTTCCTCTGAACCTGCAATCATTTCTCTTTCTACTGGCAAACCTTCCAAACTACTGTCTGTTTCTAAGCTTGTCCCCTCTGACAAAGTCAGTAGGGCTATGAAAACAGGTTTGGGAAAATTTTATACCTCAACCACATTGGTTTTCAGAGCCATAAATTACCAGACCCATATGACTAGGTATGTGGTGGCTCTTCTGTCCAATCTTGGTGGTGTTTTGACTCATATGCCTGACTCTGAAGCTAAGACCTCAGATACTTCCTTATTGTGCTCTGTTTCTCAGGTGACTCGCCACTCAAAGCAGCTATGGTACTGTTGATGCCTCTGCTCAGGTGGCTGCATCCGGTTTAGTTATTTGAAGATACCTGGCTTAGATTGCAGTTGATCCCTGAAGATATTAAGCCAAGTTGTTGGATTCTACCTTGGACAATCAGAATCTGTTTGGTTCTGTTGCTGGAGAGCTTTTTAAAACCTTGCTTGTTAATGGAAAGGCTATGAATGATCTCAACAATAATTTATTTCTCCTGTCCCTAAGTTTCGACAGAATGATCCTTCTATGTCTTCCTTTGTGCATAGGTAGCAGAAACAACCCTCAAGAGATGAGAGAGATTCCAAAAGAGTGTTTCCTGATAAACCTGTTCAGGATTCTAAAGGTCAGAAGTCTTCTTGCCCTGGCAAGTCTGCCTGTATTTGACATTCATTCCTCCCTCTCCTTTAGCCAGATCCCCCTTTCTCACAGGTTGACTCTGACTTTTCCCATCTGAAAACAGATCACTACAGATTGGTGGGTTATCTTCACAATTCAAAAATGCTGTCCCTTCTCAGGAATTTCTCAACCTCCATCTTTCCAGCTTCCTCACTTTCCTTCTATTCTTCAGGACCTTTTAGTTCTATTTTTGCTTTCTTGCTTTGGATCCTCTATGTTCCTCGAGGTTTAAAGTTAAACAATTTTTGAAGGGTGTCCTTCATATTAAGCCACTATAATTCCACCCTTCTTAGGGATTCCTCAGCTTCCACATCACTGTCTTCCTCACTTTCCTGTTATTCTTCTGGAGCTTTTAGTTCAAGTAACTGTTTAGCCTGTTTCACCCTCCCAAAGAGGCAAAGGGCTTTATTCCAGAATGTTTTTGGTTCCCAGGAAGGAGGGCCCTTGGAGGCTTATTCTGGATCTCTCCTTTGTTAAAATTTTTCTAAAATTACTGTGTTTCAAAATGTCATCTCTTCAGTCCATGGTTCCCTTGCTGCTTCAACATGCAACCTGGTCTCTCTAAACCTGAGGGATGCTTATCTACACGTTGCTGTTCATCCTCTTTTGAGGAAGATTTTATGGTTCTGAGTTTCTTGCTCACATTATCAGTTCCCTGGTTTGCCTTTTGGTCTTTCTACAACTCCGTGGGTCTTTACTAAATGTTTGTCTGTGGTTGTAACCTACACTAGACTCCATGGTGTTCAGATTTTTCCCTATAAGGACAACCTTTTCATTTACACTCTTCAGTAGATTTTTCTACAGCATCTCGACTTTACCATGCTTCTGTTTTACAGTGTGGGATTCATCCTCAGTCTCATGAAATCTGTTCTGACCTCTTCACAGGATCAAGTGTTCCTAAGGTTCAGGATTCAGACTCTGCCTATGATGGCTTTTTCCCCTCCTTCCCAGGTTATCTTCTTTACACTTTTTTCCCAGTCTCTTCTACCTTTACAAATGGTGTCTGCCAGAGATATTCTGCAGGCCCTGGGGAACATGGCTTCCACCATTCCTATGGTTCCTTTCAGCAGACTTTACAAGGACGTTTTGGTGGTATCTAAAGAGAGTTTGGCATCAGCATGGTCATCCTCTGGAGTTTCCAATTCCTGTCTTGCCTTGTAACTAACAGGAGATTTTGCTGTTGATTCATCAGATTTCTCTGAATCTAAGCCTACCTTTTCAAGCTCCTTCCACACTCAGAAGTTATATACCAGTGCTACAGATCTGAGTTGGGGACGTCTTCCAACAACATCAGGATCCAGGAAATTTGGTCTGCACAGCAAGTACCGGCCCATATCAACATTAAAAGATAAGATGAGTGCTCTGCTTCTAGTTCTTCAAGCCCTGCATTCCCCCGGGTTGCAAGGGGGCACAATGTCATATCTTCTTTGTTGACTAGCTCTTTTTTGAGAATTTGCTGTTACCCATCATCTGATTCTTCAGGCTGTTTACATTGCCTCAGAACACAATCTAGTGGCAGACAGTCTGAGCAGGTCCAGAGCAGGTTCTCACAAATGGGTGGGGTACACATCAAACAGATCTTTTTGACTCCCATCTAAATAGACAAGTTTCCAAGGTCTGTTTCAAAGTGCGGAGTCCTCTGGCTTGGAATACGGACACTATGTCTTTATCTTGATGGGGATGTTCGTGTATGCTTATCCCCCTCTTTCTCATTTGCCCAAGGTCTTACACAAGATTATAGGGGATAGACCCAAAATCTTTTTGGTGACTCTTTTTGGGCCCAGACAGCATTGGTTCCCCTTTCTGTTTTCTTTGGCTATTGGCAGTTATCAGACGTTATCACAGGAGATGGATCTTCTCACACAGGACAATCGCTGTCTCATAACTCTTATCTGTTAACCCTACATTTGACTGTTTGGGTGATAGGGTTTTGATTCCATTTCTACTTGTTTGCGATTAGATCCCCTATGTTCCTTGATTTAAAGTTAAACAATTTTTGAAAGGTGTATCTCATATTAACCCCCCAGCCCATTCCACCTTTTTGGAACCTTAATTTTGTTGTGGAAAAATAGTGCCAATCTTCTTTTGAAGCTGCAGCTTCTTCTACTGTACAATTCTTTACTTGGAATACTGTTTTGGTGGTGGTTCTTAGTTCTGCCAAGGCAATCTCTTAACGCCGTGCCCTTATGGCAATACCCCCTTTTCTGTTTTCTTCACAGAGACAGTTTTTCTCTCTGCACCAGTCCTTCTTTTATGCCCAAGGTGATCAATAACTTGTCATCAAAACAGTCCATTCATTTTCCTTCTTTTTTGCCTTTATCTTAGACTAGTAGTGAAAGGATTCTACATTCTTCAGAACTGTATAGACAACTCAGATATTATTTGGGTAAAACTAAAATCTTAGGAAATCTGAGCAACATTTTGTTTCCTTTCATGCCAAGAAATTTGGTTTAGCTGTTTTTAAGCAAACCATCTCATCTTGGATTTCAAAGGCCATTTGCTTTTGTTATTTTTTTCATGGTAAGCAGCTTTCTTCTTCAGTGTGTGCTCATTCTGCCAGGGTGGTTACCTCATCTGGTGCTTTTTTCAAGGGTATGGCTGCTAGGAAGTTGCTACTTGGTCTTCTGTTCACACTTTTAGTAACCACTACAAGTTAGATGAAGTCTCTAGCACCACCTTCTGTCAATTCCTCCTTTTCTTCATTTTTAGTAGCTTTTCATCATCATCTGCCTGATGATGATGATTATGGCCTTCATCACTGTCAGATTTCTGAATGCAGACCATTTTTTGTAGAGAACCCTCCTTGTTCTTTCCCAAGATTCAGATGCCTCTTTTGAGTAATCCATATTTACTCTGAAATATGGGATCAAAATTGACCTTAAACCAGTCCATTAACCTGTTTTCTTCATGGAGGCAGATTCCTGCAAGGTGAAAGATCTTCCTATCTTCTACATGCATAATCGGCTCATGTTTTACCAGAATAGAGTCTTGAATTCAGGAAGATGGAACAGCTGTTTACATACTGTGTTGTAGTGGGGGGGGGGGGGTTAAAGTGGCTAAGCTTAACCTTTCTATGTGGATTGCTATATTTACTATGTTTTACTGTCATATGTCAAAGTACCCCTTGGAAAATGCAGCTGTCAAAGGTCATTCCATAAAGGTGTTACTGCCTTCAGTACTCTTGCTTCAAAAGTAACTCCACTGCTCATTACTGATATTTGGACACATAAAGCATTATTCTTTGGACAAAGCCTCCAAAACTCAGGCCTTCTTTGACACCTTGGTGCTTCAGTACATAGGACTTCTGAACCCTTGAATTTAGCCCTTCCTTCTCAAGATTCTTGTGAGATTTGTTTTCATTACATGGGATTCCTTCTGAAGTAAGAAGTTAATTGATGAGGCCTTCTGCAGTGGGTGCTTATTATGTTCCCATTGCCCTCTTCTGTTTGAGTGCCTCTCAGTTTTGTGTTGTGGATGGATTTGATTGGAAAAGGTCACCCAGACTGCCAATTTAAGTTTTTTTTGTTTTGCTATTTCTGTATTTTGTATTGCATCATTCCCACTTTCTATTTTGTATATTGTGGTTTATTTTCTTTACACTGTGTTTTACTTATATTCTGCTTTTAATTGGATCTTTTTAACTAGGAAACAGACCACAGATATGTCTCTTGTGAGTCGCACAGAAATTCAAATAGGTCAATTAAATTAATTACCTGTGAACTGAAGGTGGAACCAGGAACTAGACCTTCTATTTAAGGGGTAAAATAAAACATTTCAAGGCTTTACTGAAAAAGTTCACTCAGACTCTCCCATAAATTGCTTTGATGGGAAAGGTTATTTTGCTTTTTTGTATTTTGAATTGCTTCATTGCCTTCTTCTAGTTTGTATTTTGCTGCTTTTGGTTTCTTTACACTTGTGTTTTACTTGTGTTCTGCTTTTAATTGCATATTTAAACTAGAAAACAGACCACAGCTGTTTCTGTTGTGAGTTGCACAGAAATTAAATTTGTCCTCACCCTCCCACCTTGGTGCTGTTGTATTTTTAAACTCAACTGTCTTTCTAATTACTCACCCCTTATGTTAATTTGACTACATATTTCATTGGCTATTGTGAGTAAGCACAAAATTATCATTTTGTGAAATCACTCCCCTTCAGCTATTTTAATTTATTGGCCATCCCACTGTATTCCATATAGCCAGAATACAAAGTGTCCACCCCCTTCCAATTTGTCTTGTTCATTTAAAATTAGTGTCATTTCACTTAAATAGCTAAAGCTTAAGTTACCCTCTCTTTCATATCTAACTTCTTAGTACACAATACAACTCTTAGGATATTAACGCATTTTCCCTGTTACCTTTAAAATCTGCAACATTTAGTCCAAGATCACCAGTTATTGGAGAGCCCACATTATGCCTCCCAGTAGTCTTTTTGGGATTAGTGCTTCTGTTTTGCTTCTGGTAAGGGAAGAGGCACAGGGACATTATTAGCTGGAGACTGCTGATCGCCAGAAAGCCTAATAACTGTTTTATAGGTGCCAGCCTTGAATTGGAGCTTACATTTTGCCCCAATGGATGTCTGTGTTGGACTTTCCTGATTGGTCTGTTGCTATTCAAGACATCTATCAAGAAAAAGACTACAAAAAGCCTACAGACTCTTGCATTCAGTCATCATAGAGCATGTGGCCTGCTTCCCATTTTGGGATTCATGCTACTGTGTTGCTTCTCGTGAGAGAAGAAGAAAAGGGGCATTGTATCCCAGCAGCATGAAGCTGTGGTGAAATCAGCACTAGTAGTAGCCAATTTGTAGCCATTTATGTTAGTCCCCTCTTTTCATCATTCTTGACAAAGCTAATTCTTTCATTATTTTCAGTAAGTACTACTTGATTTGCTGTTGTCTAACCTATCTTCAGAATATCTTCCTAAATACTTCATCTGTAAATCATCAGGGACTAATTATTAGTTTCCACTCAAGTGTTTGACAGTGCCGTGTGTAGACACAGACACCTTGAGTTGACATTTTTCTTGTAAAAGCATCCTAGAAATTTCACCAGTACCTAGCTACACACAAGGCAAACTAGTTTGAAGTGACAAGCTCTGTCCCCAGAGTCGCAAACCAGATACTCCTGACATTACTTCATTTTCTCATTGCAACCGTCTAATTAATACAAAAGGCCTGTTACCATGGATGTGAACTTACCCACTATCTTCATTACCAGTGTGGTGGATATGGGCATCCTGAGGTAATGTAGAAATTGCCTCATGTTTACTGGTAACCAGTTACTTCTCAAACTGATATAGTATGTGAAAGATGTATTCGGACAATGTGACTGTAGGCAAAGCTCTCACATAAAAGCACTCGTAATGTCAATCATTATTTCAGTAGTACACATACTGCACCCATCACACACAGTTCAAAGCAGACACATAGACCCACATATGCTGAGGAACATAAATGTAGCCTTCCTAAACCCAAAAGGCCTCCTATATGAAGTACACGTAACAGATACCTTCAGCAGCCCCAGTTGTACTTTCAAAACAAAACCCACATCGTCACATACAGCCACATCTCATGGAGCCTCTGCTTCTAAGCTCATAAGACACAACCCAACATTCTGGTCATTGGAGACTCCATTTTGAGACACAATAATGTCCCTCTTACCAGGCTGAGGAAGGAGAAAGTCACGATCAGTTGCTTATCAAGGGCCAGTCTCTGCCACATCATGCACACACACAGGTCGTTGGACCAAAAGTACCAGTATGATTCAGTCATAGCCCATGTAGGTGTAAATGACATGAGACGTATCTCCTTAGACTATTGGAAACATCATGGTGCCCTCAGAATATGTGTCCCAGCCCCAGGCTGGTATGAGCCTAGCACTAAACAGCATTTTACCTTCTCCGAGGATGATGTCACAGTACAAACAGAAGATGACTGACTTTAATAACTGGCTTAGTTTTTGGTATAATCCAAAGGGGTCGCAGTATTTCTCAGCATGGAAAGAGATGGTCAACAGACCACTCTGCTTTGCCAGGGATGGTCTGCACCTCTCCCTCTAGGCTTTCTAATGTTAGCTAAAACATTGTCCTCCCCACAGTGGCTTTTTTAGGCAGTGCCAAACTGAAAGTACTTGCAACATAGCAAATCAAAACCAAGAAAATCTTAAGGTGTTACTGCTCGATGCTAGGAGTATAAACAAAGTAACTCCACTCCCTACAAGCAGTCATCACCTAAGAGAATGCTGATGTCTGTGTGGTCACTGAGACATGATTTAAATTATCTGAGAGCACATCAGCAGTGCAAGGCTGTAATACCTACGACACATTCAGAACGGCTACTACACAGACAGGGACTAAAGGTGGTTATGTCATAAAAAAATAAATATACCTCAAGGGTAGTCAAACAGGACATGCCCAAATCACCATAGGCAAAATCCCATACCACTTCCTTGCAAGCTATAGATCCCCCTGTATGAACTGGGAAACCCATAATATGTATTTAAATGTCGAAAAAACAGAATCTACCACTCATTTCCAACCCAGTGGCTCCAAAATTCCATGTTTATTTCAAAACCCATTGTACAACTTGACAAAAAAGAAACAAATTATTCAACACAGCCATCTAAACCAAAGCCACATTCATGGGTGGCTTTAATGACCCTCACTGTTAACTGAGAATCTTATATAATGCCAAACATGCAGGCACAGAGATTCCTGGATTTTGTAAACACAAACTTCCTCGACCAGATTGTCAGTACACTAACCAGGGGTGCAAACAAACTGGATCTGGTCCTCTCTAATGTGAGAGAGTCTTTCCTAGTTTAAGTATGCAATTAAAAGCAGAATACAAGTAAAACAGTGTAAAGAAAATAAACCACAATATACAAAATAGAAGAAAGCAATGGAGCAGTACAAAATACAAGAAAGAAAAGCAAACTTGCACAGCAAGCTGTGGCAAAGTCTGGGTGAGCTTTCCAATAAAGTCTTGAAATGTCTTATTTTTCCTGTTAAGTAGAAGGTTTACTTTAGAGTCTCCTAAACCATCTACTATTCCTCTTGTTCTGGCTACCTTCTCTGTAGCGTCTGTAACCCCTGTCAGCCTCCTGCACCTAAGAAGCCAGGTAGATTCTGTAAGGTGCTTGAGGAGTGCACATTTCTTTATAAATGCCCTTTTGCTGACCCTTCACATCCCCAGTCATTCATCCCTTCTTAAGGACCTTTTTATGTTTCTCTGTCTCTTCCCTGCATTTTTAGTCCTCTGCTTTGCCTTTTGGCCTCTGTACTGCCCCAAGCGTATTCACCAAATGCCTCACTCTTGTCATTAATTTTTGCAGGCTTCAAGGAATTTAGATCTTTCTCCCTCTAGATAATCTGCTTATGTAAGTTCCTTCACCCAGCACTCTGCTTCAGGATCGCATGTCTTCTGCTTTGCTGTTACAGAGTCTGTTGGGTTCACCATAAACTTCCAGAAATCAGTTCTCACACCTTCCCAGGATAATATTTCCTTTGGCTGCAGACAGTTGCCATTTTGGCATCTTTGCCTGCCCCTAAGGCTGTGCCTCTATTTGTTTTTTTTCCAGGCACTTCTTCCTCTGGCATCTGTCACAGTCAAGAAATTTCTCAGGGTTCTCAGGTTCATGGCTTCCACCATTCCCATTGCTCCCTCTTGCCAGACTCCATATGAGGAAGCTTCAATGGTACCTCATGTCAGTGTAGCTTCAACATTGCCACCCCCTGGGCTTCCCAGTACCTTTCTTTCCCTGTCTCAAGCTTTAACTTCAGCGCTGGATTCATCTAACTCTCTCTCAACCCAGGGCTTCCTTTTTAAGCTCCAGTTCCAACTTTGGAGCTCATTACAGACACCTCAGACAAGGAGTGGGGTGCCTCCTGTGGCCTCCTCAAGGTTCAGGATCTCTGGCTTCCTCATCAGAGGTCATACCAGCATCAGTACAAAGGAGATGGAGGTTCTACTTCTGGCTGTTCGTACTTTTCATTCCCCCTTTCATCTTGGACCCCTCGAAGTTTTCACAGTCAATACCACAGTGATGTGTTATGTCAACAAGCAAGAGGGCACAAGGTCCTATCTTCTTTACAGACTAGCTGTTTCAAGTCTGGGACCTAGCTATCCAGTATCAAGTGACTTTTGAGGCAGTTTAAGTTTCCTTGGAGCACAGTCTAGTGGCAGACTCCATGAGTAGGTACAGCACACAAGCTCACAAATGGATGCTTCAGAGAGATGTGTTCCTGGACATTGTCCATTGGTAGGACATTCTTCAGGTAGATATTTTGCCTCCACTCTGAATAAACAATTTCCTTTATTCTGTTACAGAATCCCAAGTCCTCTGTCTTGGAAACTGGACACCCTGTCTTTTCCTTGGAAGGGGTTGTTTCTGAATGCCTTCCTGCCCCTTCCTCTGTTACCACTAGTTTTGCACAGTATTGAGCAAGACTGTCAAAATCTTGATAGTGATTCCCTTTCGGCCCAAACAGCATTGGTTCCCCCCTCTTTCTCACTTGGCCAGGGACAATTACCACAAGTTACCTCACCAGGTGGATCTTCTCACACAAGACCAGGGATCACTTATAAAGTCTTTAAATGATGCTGTGGCTGATAAGGTTTTGATCCCTTTCAGGAAGCTTTTTTCTAAGCACTTGCTTTGGGTTCTGCAGGAGACCAGGAAAATATATATGTCGAAATGGAAGTGATTTTTTTTTGACTGGTGCCTCACTTACCATCAGAATTATCTGCGGAGGGTCCTCTGGTTCTCTCTTATTTGTGTGATCTGCTCCATGTTGGGTTTGCATATTTTTCAGTTAAAGCTCACCTGTCAGCAATTTTTTCTTGTCTGCCCTTGACTCCTCCACTGGCGTCTAGATTTTAGGTCAAACAATTTCTTAATCACAAGTCTGAGCAGCTTTTTGCTTTCTTTCATCTCAGGCCTTCAAGTGTGGCTGTTTCTAAGCAAACAGTTTCCTCCTGGATTTCTAAGGCCATTTCTTTTTGTTATTCTTTTCACGGAAAATGTCTTTCTGCATCATTAAAGGTGCATTCTACTAGGGCAGTTAACTCCTCTGGTACTTTTTTCAAGGGTCTGGATACCAATTCTGTCCATGAGGCTGCTACTTTATCCTCTGTTCATGCTTTCACCAAGCATTACAAGTTGGATGTTATTTCCAAGGCCTGGGCAGGCTTTGCCAGGGCTATCCTGCATGAGTTTACAGTGGGCTCTACTGTGCCTTCCTCCTCCAGGCTTCTACTTGAACTCTTGTATTCTCCCTTATGTAAAGAATACTGCAACAATGATAGGAAAGGACATAGCAGAGTTGTGTAAAATCTCACCATAACAGTAAATGTCCTTCTCTTCACTCTTGCAGGATTTGCTCCCTCCCTCCTACCCCCCCTCTATCCTAGCTCTTGCCCTGTACTTTTCTTGCCCTACTGGCTGAGGGATTCTTTGCTGCCTTCCCTTTTCTTCTTCTCGATGCACATATTGCTCTTTTCCCCAAGAGCATTCTGTTCCTCTTGGGAGTTTTTTCATTTCTGAGTGTGTGAGTCTGTACATCACCTTTTTGCCCTACACCTTACATGGGGAGCATATGTGTGACGTACGACACTTATAAGTGTTAAAGGCTTTGGTATACTGGCTGGATGTTGGGTTATCCTTGGCGGGAGATCCCTTGGGTAAAAAATACTGCAACAGTGAAGAGGACCTCTACTATTATAATAAGATGTTACACAACTGTACGTTATGTTGACCAGATTAGTCTCACTGTGGCCTGTTTTCAGGGGAGACCTGAGGTGGTATTCATACTGACTAAGAGATACTTTTTCAAGAATACTGGGAAACTTCCCCTACTCTTTTAGGTTAGTACCTGAGCAACCACCTACACAGGCAGGCATGACCTTGGTTTTAACATCTCAGCTAAAGGATGGTGCAACAGCTTCCCCTCATGCTGCACTGCAGTGTCAGTACCGGAAAATAAATCCAAATACTTAGCTTGGGAGTAGGACCTATGGTCATTTGATCTTTCAGTGTGAAAGGCAAATGTGATACCTGTTGAGCCACTGACACAGATGATGACTCTGGATTGGCATTATGTCCATTGTAAAGTCTTGCCATTTGGGCTTTCTTCATTGATCAGATCCTTTTCCAAGGTTTTAGTGGAAGCTTTGCAGGAGAAAGTTCATGAATTATCCCCTCATGTTGATGACTGGCTCCACTTAACTCCAGCCGTGGACTCTCTGGTAATTTATTGGAGTGCACATTCTCATGGTTGCAGCTCTTCACAGGCAGTTATAACCTGAAAGAACTTCTTTCTCCTGCTTAGATGGGTGCTGTTATTGTTGTAGAACTGGATACTCTGCAGTGTAGGTCATTCTTGCCGTTAGAGAGGGCCCCAGGATGTTGAAGTCTTGGCTGACTGCTGGGGGCAGATGCACAGTTGGGTCCACATTCAATTGCTGTGTTATTTGGCTTAATGGCTACACAGATGTGATGGTGCCATTGAAGATGTGGGTATTGTAATGGACTATGAGCTTTCAAGTGGCTTCAGAATCACAATGTCTTCAAGAGCCTTCTTTTTGTTGTTGGATCCTTAGGTGGTGGACAGTCCCCGCCAGTCTTCTGATGAGCCATGCCTTTCAACATGTGAACCTGTGACAGTTAACAACAATGGATGCTTTGATTGTGAGATGTGGAGATCACCTTGTCTCATGCATGGTGCTGAGATTGTGCTGTTACTGCTAGAGAGGGGCTACATATCAACAAATTGAAGCTAAGGGAAGTTTTCTTCGCTATGATGTCGCAGAGAAAAAGAAGATTTGGAGGCCTTTCCTCATTTGATATGCCATTCCATCGTGTGGTATCTGAATAAGCAAGTAGGCAGAAGATTGGACAGCCAGTGCAAAAAAGTGGCACTCATCTGGCAGTGGGCTGCCTTTCAACATGTGAACCTGTGACAGTTAACAACAATGGATGCTTTGATTGTGAGATGTGGAGATCACCTTGTCTCATGCATGGTGCTGAGATTGTGCTGTTACTGCTAGAGAGGGGCTACATATCAACAAATTGAAGCTAAGGGAAGTTTTCTTCGCTATGATGCCGCAGAGAAAAAGAAGATTTGGAGGCCTTTCCTCATTTAATATGCCATTCCATCGTGTGGTATCTGAATAAGCAACTAGGCAGAAGATTGGACAGCCAGTGCAAAAAAAGTGGCACTCATCTGGCAGTGGGCTGTAGACAGGGGCATCACGATTTTCAGCATTCCACATCCCAAGGGAAATAAATGAGTTGACTGATTCTCTGATCTTGTCCTGCAGTCTTCTACTAGAGCTGCGGATTCAGACATTATGCTGGTCGGCACCTTCCAGAAACAAGCATTCTGGAAATTGGCATCTTTACCACTGGGAAGAATATAATTTACCTCTCTTCTGCTTTTTAGCAGGGTAATGGTGAGCTAGAGGTGGATGTATGTTCTTTTTTTGTATGGCTTTCCATTGCATAATTCAGGGGAAGAATCATTCATTTTGCCCTTTTGTACTTGAAAAGTGTTTTCTAATGATCCAGGAAACTTTCCCAGTCCAAGCAAGAAAGACCTCCCACAGCTGAAGCAGCAGCCACTTTTTCTACTGCCTGGCTTCTGATGTAGACCCCTTGATCTCACTGGAATTGCCAGCTGGGATTTCAGAAGTTATTGAAGCTGCTAGAAAGCCTTCACTTGGACAGGCCTATGCTTCCAGCTGGAAACATTTCTCAGTCTGGATGGAGAAGGTACCTTGTACCACTTTAGCTTGTTCATCTTGCAAGCGATTTATATTTATATCAGGCATCTTTAATATTTTGGTTCTCAGTTACTATACACTTAGGGTGTGTGTATATTGTGTATGTGTGTGTGTGTGTGTATTTGTCAAATGTGTATAATAGCTTTACTGAAGATAGTATTTTGGCTTAGCATTCAGCAATCAAGCTGTTCCTTAAATGTGTACTACATGTCTAACTTTTAATTTTTTTAGATAATCTCTTCTTTTGGTGGGATTTAGAACTTCATTCTTGACTTGCTTACTTTTCTTCTTCTATTTGAACCTGCCAGCTTGACAATGTTGAAGGTTGTTTCTTGGAAAACACTTTCTCTAAGCACATGATTTTGGCCTTCAGGCTAGTATATGTGGAGAACCATATCTTGGATTTCTGAAAGCCAGTGTATCCCTCAGGAAATACATGCATTGCATTTAAAGTGTAGGTATTGTTCTTGCATTAGTCTGTCCATTTCCCATTCTTTCAGGGAAAAGAAACCAGGAGAGAAAGAGCTCTTCACAGTGTAGATGTGCACTAACCTCTCAGGTGTTACTTGTATGTAGGTGCATAATTTTATAAAACCGGATCAGTTGTTTGTTTCCGTTCTGCCAGAGAGAGGGAAGGACTTGCATCTGCCAAGCAGACACTTTCCAAGTGGATTTACATCTGCATTATCTGTTGTATTTGGGTGATTTAATTTCAGTTGGCAAATTCTAAAATCAAAACTTAGTCCTTCTGATGGCTGCTTTATTGTGCTGCTTACTTCGTGACTGTCTTTGTTGAAGATGCAATACCACATAAGAAAAAACTGCAAATAAATAAAACAACAAAACAGCTAGTGAAATTTAGACAAAATATTCCTTTATTCCAACCAGTACAAACACATTCTAGAACTCTGCCTTCAGTTGCCTTGAAGGAGTGAAAAAACTTCATACAGCATGCCTTAAGTAGCACAATAAAACAATTATTGACAATGAAATCAGTTAAAAAGAACAATTAAAAAACTGCCTCCAATCAATTAATCCAACTGTATAAATTGTAATTTAAATTAAAACATTCTAATTGCAATCTGTATTTAAACCAGGAGGGGTCAGTGTACCATTCTTAATATTTAAATTGTCATCATAAACATAATTTTTTTCCCAAAATAGTACCACTTAGTTCCCCCAGGTCACTATTGGGTTATATTTTAAAGTGTAAAACTAGAGGGCTCTCAAGTCTAGCATTTCGTATGTCTCTAATATGCTTTTGTATCTAAGTTTGAAGGCCCTCTTGCTTTCTCCTATGTAAATTAAATTACAAGAGCATCTTAATGCATATACAATGCCTTCAGTACTGCAATAGTATTTCACATTGGGTTCAAAATAAAGGAAGATATTGTCTGGATTTCACTTGCCGTTTTGTTGTTTTATTTAATTGCAGTTTATTCTTGTGTGGTATTGCATAGTCTTATTTATGGCCAGTGATCCTTCATTACACCTGCCTGAGACTTTTGGAGATGATGGAATGGATCCCACACAAAGGACTATGGAGAATTATGTTTCAGAAGTAGGGGATCATTTATCAGACCGTGGTAATGGTGTACATGGTGGGGAGCTGCTGCCCAAACCATCGGAGAGGTTTTGGAGGAAGAGAGAAATAAAAGGGTTCTAAATCCCTTTACCATAGTGGGTCAACATTCCACCAGCTTTCTGTCACCTGAATTACAAGGACTGTTTTAGAGGTTAGAACAGCTTATGTTTAAAGAGACCTCTGTACATTTTAATTTGTTGGGCCTAGTACGATACCTGGAGATGGATATTACACCAAGAGGCTTAAGAGCATTTAAATCTCCCTCTACACCTTTTGATTACAGCAGCAAGGAAAATAACAGTTTTCAGACTAGGTGGGTTGCTGCTGCCCATTGGTGCTCCATGGAATGGCTCAATATACTGATTGAGAGAGATGTAATGAAACTGAAAGAGGAGAATGTTATGTTGTTCTATCTCACCTTCATTCCTTGCTGGGTGGGTTTGGAACCGATAATCAGTTCCAAACTCCGCCTTACAAAAGCGCAAGGACTTCCACCGGCTCGTGGCTACACCCTATGTCATCATGCTCAGGGAAGATTACCCAGAGCTAAACAAGATCGGGTGCTTCCATGCAGGCTGTGGCTAAGTGGAAACTTTTTCTTTATTAGTTACTAGAAATTGTAAAAAATTGTTCCCTTTTTGTTGTGGTTTAAATGTTTAGACTGTTAGAAAGTAGGATTTAGCTGTTTAGGGTGTTCGCTTTACTGTTGCTTGTGCTTTTCTGGTGGCCGTCGTTCTACCTCTAGGCCTGTTTGATTTTTTCCTATCCCCGTTTCCAGGCTTGTTTAAGTTAGAGAACTTGGACTAAATCCTTTCTGCTTTTGTTAGGTAGCTCATTTAAGTTAGAGGGCTCCCTTTGGCCCATTTAACTTAGAGGGCCTCTCCCCTTCTTTTCTTTCCTCCCTGTGTTAATTAGGAGCAGTTTGTTTTAGTTAGAGAACTCCTCCTCCTTGCCCTGTAGTATAGTAAGCTATAGTGTTATTATTATGTAGTTTTAACCTTTATAACAAAAAAAAAGTGTTGTTTTCCTAGTTGACTGTAGTTAGATTTTGTTGTGTGTGTTAACAGGATGTCGAAAGATCCTAAGGAATCAAAACCTTCGGGTTTTAAAAAATGCGACAAGTGCAATCAAAAGATGTCATTAACTGATGGACAAAACCAGTTGTGTGTATTGTTTGGATGCTGTTCACCTACAGGGATCATGTTCTTTCTGTTATGCCTTCAGCTCCAGGGTATTAATGGAAAGAAAGAATAAGCTGATTGTGAGAAGTCTTTTAAAAATTCTGTTTTCAGAGGCTTTAGAAGGGACTCAGAGCACCTCCAAAATGAGTGAAAAATCCCTATCTTTTAGATCAGAGAAGTCGGGTAAGAGAACATCTTTTTTTCTGCTTCACACTTGGAGCCAACAAAAAAACTTGCCAAGGAACCATCTTTGGACCCAAAGGCTTTCAGGCCCAAAAAATCCCCCTCTTCAGCACCTGTTGTGATTTCAGAGCCGAGAGAGTTTCAAAGTTGGAGCTGGTCCGCTGTCCTGGAACCAGTCTCCCCAATTCTGAGATCTCCTTTGCTGCAGCCAGTGAAGTCTCTGACCCTTTCCTCTTGATCCTCCAGAAGCCTCTCAAATGACGATGTGGAGGGTGTGGTGAGGAGACTTTTATGGACATTGGCGCTGGCCAAGATACTGTTGACTCTGACCCAGGGGGACTCTGAGCCGACTAAGACCACTTCCCCTTCATTGATTCCTCCTCCTACCCGTTCTGGGATCTTGGAGCCGGCGTGCTTGGACCCAATTGTAGTGGAATAGTCAGTGCCGAGACCTGCTCCAGGATATTCAGGCCCAACCGATCCAACTCCCTTGGTTTCATTGGAATTTGAGGAGTCTAGGAGAGAACGTTCTCCCGTCGGGTCCAGTGAGAAGAGTCAGATCGGACAGCTGTCCAATCCGAATCTACCTCTCAGGGCTTCGGTGTGGGTGATCGTGGCTCCTACATCAGCCTTGGACCCCATGGCCTTGATTCGGGGGGGGGGGGTCTTCTGGTTCCATGGAGCCATGGGCTCCCTTGGATCAAGGTTGCGGGGCTTTCGAGCTGATGAGATTGCCCCATTGGGTGAAGCTATCTCTTCCAAAACCTCTCTGGGGTATCCCTCTAAGGAGGTCCCTTGGAAAAGATTATGCAAGTGGAAGCATTTAGACTCCCCAGAGGAGTCCATCACTTCAGACAAGGACCTCGATGAGTCAGAAGGGTCCCCACAGTCACCATCTGAGGATGGCTGCTTTGCAGACATCCTAGAGATCCTTAAACAGAGAGGTGGCTGGAAGCCCACCAACCCTTCTGTGGATGAGTCTGTGTGCCTCGAGGCTTTCGGGTCTCGACCTTCACTTCTTGGGTGTCTCCGCCTTGCGACTAGCTCATAAATGTAGTCAGTTGGAAGGAATGGGGCTCTCCGGATTCAGTGGAACCTGTTCCTAGGAGGCCAAATAACTTCATCACTGCACCTTCGGAGAAGGAGTTCCTTAGTAAAGGTGTCCCGGTAGATGTGATAGTTGTCCGAGACATCCTTATCTGTCCATCACCAAACAAGGAGTCTCGTATGATGGACAGATATGGAAAACGTATTTTTTCTTCAGCGTCTTTTGCTCTTAGGTCGCTGAACTACCTGACCCATTTCACTAGGCTTCAGAGGGCTCTCCTGAAGGAGCTAGGAGATACCCTCCAAGGTTCTGTAGCTGCGGGGGTTTCAGATAAGGTTTCCTCCCAGCTCTCCACTTTAAACTCTGTGGTGAACTCTTCCATGAGGCTCATTTCTTATGCAGCCAATGGAACGAGTAGGGCAGCGGGTACAAGAATTTCCTTAAGGAGACATTTCCTGGATGCACTTATGTGATTTTGCAGAACCCTTTAAGTCTTCCTTTATTAATGCCCCTATTGATGGCTCGTCCTTGTTCGAGCCAAAAGTTAAAGAGACTCTAACCAGGTGTGAACAGGAAGGAAAGACTCTCTCTGCCACTGGAGTCCATTTCTTCCTACCTACCAGACCTTATCCCAAAGGTCAGAAGGGGGAAAAATGTGATTTCGTAAGTCCCAGAGAGCTTTTCCGGATGCATGTGGTGATTCTTCCCCCAGGGGCAGAGAGGGAAGTAACAATGATAGACGCCGACCACGTGGCAGAGGGGGTCCGCAGAACCATGGTGACATGGACTCGTTCCTTGGTAAGCCCTTTCAGTGCTCCTGAGAGGAGGCCCATATGTCCATCTTTGGAGGTAGTGGGGGGGGGGGCGTTTATCATTGTACCCAAATGCCTGGCTAGAAATAACAAAAGACAATGGGTACAAATGATCATATCCAGAGGTTATTACATACAGATTTTCTCTTCCCCCTTAAAGGAAAAATCAGTCCCAGATGTTCCACCCAGTCAAAGGGATCAGGCAACTTAAGAAGTTTAAAAGTTGCTAAAAAAAAAAAAAAAGAATCATCCAAACTGTACCCGCAGACCAAATTGGATCCGGAACTTACTCAAGGTTCTTTTTAGTTCCAAAAAAGACAGGAGACTGGAGGCCCATTCTGGATCTCAGCAGACTAAACAAGTCGATCAAGAAATCAAAGTTCCGGATGGTAACACTGTAGTCGATACTCCCCTTTCTGGGGAAAGATGGTTGGATGTGCTCGATAGATCTCCAGGATATGTACTACCACATAAAAATGGACAGGTGAACCAGGAGACATTTGCACTTTCGGCTGGGAGCCATTCACTACCAATTTCAAGCTCTGCCCTTTGGTCTCACTGCAAGCCCCAGAGTGTTCACCAAATGTATCAAATGTATGGCAGTGATTATGACTCAGTTAAGGCATCTAGGATTCCGGGTGTTTCCGTACTTAGACGACTGGCTCCAACCGCCACCACCAAGCATCTACTAACAAGAGCGAGAGACACCACTCTTCATCTTTGCTCTCACCTAGGCATCACAATACATTTTGAAAAATCTGCCTTGTTGCCATGACAGCATATCGTCTTTATAGGGTAAGAGTTGGATAAACAACAATGTTGGCCAAGCTTCCTCCCAAGATGATTCAAACCTTACGTCATCAAGTCAGAAACCTCTTGACCAAGAAAAAAGTGAAAGCGAGGATAGTTTTGAAAGTTTTGGGTACCATGGCAGCAGCAATAACCTTGATACCATTAGCTCGTCTACACACGAGAATTCTTCAGTGGCTACTGTCCACACAGTGGTCCATGCAGGAGCTGCCCATGTCTCACAAAATTATCATCACAGAATCCTGCAAGAAAGATCTGCGCTGGTGGCTTCACTCCACTCAGGTGACCTTAGGCCGATCGTTCGTCTTTCCACAACCAGTAGCCACAGTAGCCATGGACACTTCCCAGATAGAGTGGGAGGGGGCATTATCTAGGAAAGACTGTCCAGGGTGTTTGGAAGGATCACGAGAACCACTTGCATGTCAACATCTTAGAGATGAGAGCAGTGCTGTTGGCATTGCAGACATTCCAGGACTCCCTTCCACTAGGAACGATTGAAATACAGACAGACAACATGTCAGTGGTGTGGTACATAAACAAGGAGGAACCAATAGAGAGTATGGCAGTGGGCAGTCTTTTCCCAACATTTTCTGACAGCAACCCACATCCTGGGGAATTCCAACATGATAGCGGATAAACTCAGCAGAGCTATTCTGATGCCTCACAAGTGGTCCCTAAAACCAGAGATAGCGGAAATTATCTTCCAGAAGTGGGGCCAGCCTTGCTGCAATCTCTTTGCCATGTCCATGAATGCCAAGTACAGCAGCTGTTTTGCCTTGATCCCCCTCCCCCCGGGGGAGTCACCAAAGGACTCACTCATACACAGTTGGCACCTGGGTCTCCTCTACACCTTTCACCCATTTCTCTTGATCCCCAAAGTCCTTCAGAAAGGAATGTTGGGAAACAGTCTGATACTCATCGCTCCATACTAGCCTCGTCAAATCTGGTTTCCCTTTCTATGGCCCCATCTCCAGGAGGAGCCGTGGATTCTGGAATCCAATTCCAGACCTCCTGCCTCATCCTTCAGGAACGTTGCATCCATCAATTCAAACCCTCAAGTTGACAGCTTGCCTGCTCCAGTTCCACACATAGCCAGGATTCCTGATATTTCCCCTGTAGTGAAACATTTTGATTTCGTCTCATAAGGCTTCAACCAGAAAATGTTATTGTAGTAATAGGAAAAGATTTTCCCATTGTACTTTTAACAACCACATTGTTCCTTTTACTGCCCCATAACAGTTATATTAGACTTTCTGGCTAAGCTTTTTAATGAAGGTACAGCTGCAGCTACTATTCGAGTTCATTTAGTTGCTGTATCAGACTGTCATATCAGAGAAATTGCACTAAAAATCATGTCCCACAGGCTTTGCAGAGCTTTCTTGAAAGGTACATTCTTACTGAAGCCCCTGGTAAAAGAACCACCAGCTCCATGGGACCTAAACTTTGTTTTATCTGCTTTGATTCTTCCTCCATTTGAACCGGCATCATCCTGTGACCTAAAGTTTTTAACGTGGATGACGGTCTTTTTGGTAGCCATCACGTCTGCTAGACTGGTGTCAGTACTTCAAGCATTGTCAATATGTCCGCCATACATGACTTTTCACAAAGATAGAGTTTCCCTGCAAACCAACCCTTCATTCCTTCCAAAAGTATGTTCAGAAGCTAATTTAAATCAATCCATTGACTTACCAGTCTTTTTTCCAAACTATGGCAACAGGGCAGAGTACAAATTACACCAGTTAGACGTACATAAACAGTTATGTTTCTATTTGTATAGAACAAAGGATTTCAGGAAATCGGACCAGCTATTTGTATCTTTTTCAGATAAAAAGAAAGGGACCCCCATATCAAAGGTCGCACTTTCCAAATGGCTTACAGACTGTATAACTTTCACATACAAATCTCAGAACAGAGAGCTTCCAGGAAAGGTGAAAGGTCACTCTACAAGAGCTATAGCAACCTCATCTGCCTTTCAGGCGAGGATACCTATGGATTCCATTTGTGCCGCAGCAACATAGGTGAAGCCTCATACCTTTATCACTCATTACAAAGTCGATTTGGCCTCCAGGAACAGGGCCTCTTTTGGGTCCACTGTTCTGAAGAGTATTTTCCCCTTGAGCCACCCAAGAAAGATGGTGCTAGGGACGCTGTCCCAACCATCAAGGAATGAAGGCAAGATAGGACAGCATAACATAAAGAAGTTATGTACTCACCATAAAGTTCCATGTTTGTTGTCCATCTCTCCGTTATTTTTGCATCCCACCCTCCTTCCCCCACCCTTCGCTTCTGGAGGATCGAGCTTTTATTTGCTAATTGGAATTTGATGTTCTCTGGATCTTTTCTTTAGTCCTTTTCAGACATTATTATAACTCTTTGTGGACATTGGCTATACTATCTGCAAACAAGATCTGGGTAATCTTTCCTGAGCATGATGGGCTAGGGTGTAGCCACGAGCCAGTGGAAGTCCTTGAGCTTTTGTATAGACCGAGTTGTAAGGTTCCAAACCCAACCAGCAAGAATGAAGGTGAGACGTACAACAAACATGGAATGTTATGGTGAGTACATAACTTCTTTTTTCCTCTGTTTGTGTCTCTCTATCAAATCAGCTTAATGCTCTTTGTTTGGAGCATTGCTTGAGGGACATAAATGAGAAACTTTCTGGGTGGGAAAAGAACTTATGTAGAAAAAGAAGAATAAATTAAAAAGGGACCTGAGAGATTATAACAGAGGTAAAGCCTTTATTTGGAGAACCAGTTGGAAGAGATGGCAATCGGGCATACATTTCCAGGACTAGGAAGTGAATCAAAAACAACATGGCGCATCCCTCGTATCGTTGGAAGCCATGGATGGATCTACTGAGTGGGAGAGTGAAGATTCAGCTTATCCCCCTCTTCCCCAGCCCAAAACACGAGATTTTTTTTGGGAACAGTTTCGGAATGGAAAATGGATGGGGAATAATGAACGAAAATGTGGGAGAGCATATAATGAATAGGGGAGTTCAAATTTTTAAAGAAGGACAGTCCCAGCAACATCACAAGAGAAGAAAATGGTACTGATGTATTGACTTTAACTTCTTTTGTACTCAAAAGTGAAGATTTTTGTTTAGTTAGGAAATTATATCTCTCAATTTTTTTTCATAAGTATGAAAATGACGTGTTTAGTAGTAGTGCATCAGAGCTTTGTCAGAATACTGATGAAAGTTTCTATTCATGTATATCTGTTACTGATAAGGATAGTGAGCATAATGCTTATTGCTTTTTGGATACAAGTGGTATAACATGTAAAAGTTGTTTTATACCTCCATTTTGTCATGATGGGGTCCAACAGTTTTCTGCTATGGTGAATTTTTCTATTGAATCAGTTTTTAAAAGTTTGTTAAGAATAAAAATAAGATTGAATGTAATCTAAAACAGAATGGAATGCTTTACAGTATTTCAGTAAATAAGATGATTTGGTTTTTAAGCCTGATGACAAAGGTAATAAAATTGAAGTGATGCATTATACACAATGTTTAAAAAATTGTAGTATTACCATTTGAATGATGAAAATGTGTATTAAATAGTTAATGCAATTAAGTATAAAAAAGCTGTAGCAAAATTTCAGGAGTTACTAAAGGTTATAGGTTGGATTATTTATCTACAGATGATGTGGAAAACCTTTAGTAGTGAGGGGTGTACTATGGTTCTGCTTTACTGTTTATCCAAGGTCCATAAAGATCTGTACAACCCCCCCCCCCCCCCGGATGCCGTATTGTTTCTGCATGCAATTATTTTTTGCACAACATTGGTTTATTGCTTCATAAATTTTTATTACCTTCAGTTATAAAATTACTATAGTACATTAAGGATACATTTCATTTTCTAGAAAAATTTCTCATTACAATGGACCGAAGAAATGTATTAGATTACAGTAGATGTAAACCTTTATAAAGTAGTATTCAACATAGTTGTAGAATTGAGGCTTTAAATTTCTTTTTGGGAGGTAGCACTGTGACTCATATGTTTCAGTTAGTTTACTTTTGTTTACAACATAATTATTTTGAAGGTAAAATAATTTATCAGTTACAAGGTACAGCCACGGGGCACTATTTGTCCCCTTGTACGCTAGCTTGTTTATGGGTTTAGTTGAGGTGGAGTATCTATATGGAAAAGATTGTATGTAGAGGGGCTATGAGTCAGTTTCAGACTTTATACGTAATTTACAAGATAATAGATTTGGAATTAAATTTGATAGACTTCAGTATGGGAAAACTATTGTTTTCCTAGGTGTAGAAGTGGAAGATTTGTCAGATGGTAAGGTGAGAACAAAAGTCCATAGGAAATTTGATGATGGCAATAATTTTTTAGATGGATATAATTGTCATCTGTCACATCTACTCAAGTCCCTCCCTTATGATGAATTGTTACATATCCATAGACTGTGCAAAAATAATGCAGATTTACAGGTAAAAATAAATAAGAATTTTGATATGTTTATATGGAGATGGTATGATCAAAAAATACTGGAAGGGGGTCCCTCAATAGGTTGGGTTTGGAAAGACGAGGAATGGATTTAGTAGTAAGGAAGGATGGGAATTTTGAACCCAATAGGAAATACTGTTGCAGTACTGAAGGCATTGTATATGCATTAAGATGCTTTTGTGATTTATTTTACACAGGAAAAAGCAAGAGGGCCTTCATACTTAGATTACAAGAGCATATTAGTGACATAAATGCTAGTCTTGATTGCCCTCTAGCTTTATACTTTAACATATATCACAGTAGTGACCCGGGGGAACTAAGAGGTACTATTCTGGAAAAAAATGAATGCTTATGATGACAATTTAAATATTAATGATAAACTTTTATATAAAGTAGCTGTATTTTAAAGTAGGGTACCCTGACCCCTGCTGGTTTAGATATAGATTGCGGTTGGAAGTTTTTAATTTAAAATACAATTTATTTATATGGTTGGTTTAATTGATTGAAGGCAGGTATTTTAATTGTTCTTTTTAATTGATTTAATTATCAATAATTGTTTTATTGTGCTATTTAAGGGATGCTATATGAAGTGTTTTTCACTCCTTGAAGGCTATTGAAGTTGAAGCGCTCAAGTGCGTTTGTTCAATTGGGATAAAGGAATATTTCGTCTGGATTTCACTGGCTGTTTTGTTTTTTTTATGTTTTTGTTAAAGATGTTTCTGCACTGGCCACCAGGCCTTTTAGTTTATACCTTCAGAAAACATTAGTGGCTGAACCACCGGTACAGAAATTGGACCTCATTTGGAATAGTATTTTGCCAGAAATCAGCTTTCTGAGCTGTGTGCTTGTGTGGTCCTCTAGCTCCTTCTGATCTGCTGGTGCTACTTTGGATTCAGTCCAGCCAGGGATACATCAGAGAGGGTCTTTGACACTAGATATAACATTTGTGACCTTAACATGGCACTTGATTTATTAGTTTCCTCTTTGATGGGACTGGAATACTCTTCCTCCATCCACCTGAGGAATGGATGTCTCTTCCATCAGCCTTGGCTGTTGAAGTTCTCAGGAGTACATTTGTATAATACCTGTTGGTAAGTGTCATATCTTGTTACCAATTTTTGATTTGCCAGAACATGCTCACCAGTCACAGAAAGGTGAACTGGAGGCATTCATAGGGCTCACATAGCGATATATCCAATGTGTGTTATGTGATGGCGTGTATTGGTATGGGTATGTGAACATTCTCTACATGAGATCTTACAAGCTTTTCGCTGAAAGCTGCTAGTGACAGAAGAGATTCTTCTTGAAGCTCAGATTCCTAGGGAAGGATAGTCTCCCACTTGCTAGGCATTCATTTTCAGGTTTGAGTGCAGACTGCATTCTCTTTTACCATCATGTGGCTAGCTTTCCACTCGCAAATTCTACAATTCAGACTCATTGTACTAGAGGGCTTGCTGCTTCTGCTGTTTGCTTTAGAAATGTCTCCACTGTAGGCATCTGTGCAGTGGTCACTTGATATTCAGTACACATTTTCACCAAGAATTGTTGTTTCAACTGCTGCGCCAAGAATCAGGCTGTATTTCAAAAAGCATTATTGTAGAACTCCCTCCATCCCACATGTAGATGGGTGTTTTTCCTCCAGCCTTCGATGCTGAAGTTCTATTTAAGTTGGGTAGGTATGTACTTGTATATAACTTTTTGGAAGTGTGGCATCATACCCTCATTGTCATGTTCTTTATTCAAAAGACAGTGCTTACTAGTGGCAAATATATTAACGAGCGACTCTAAATTGGCTGTAGTGTGAGTGTGCTCAAGAGTGTGAGGTTTGTAAGAACTACTGCAGCAGGGTTAGCCACCCAGTGGTGTAAACCTTGGCTCTAGATGATTGCAACTGTTGATGTGATTCCCCGACCTCATGTGCAAAAATGGGAAAAGGATGGATGTGGATGATGGTCATGGGTTCATGTGCTTATTTGGCATGCATCAGAATGGGTGCAAGAACATCCTGTAATACAAGATCTTCCAAGTTTTGGCAAATAGCAGAGAAGGTGAACCCAACTAAGAGCCTGTCAAGCAGGATCCCCCTTTACTTGATAGAGTCAAAGTGTATCTGTTAGGAAATATTTCTGTGCCGTCCCTGCTTCTGGTCAAATCACTGACCAAGTTCAGCTCAACAAAGCTGAATTTTCTGATTGATTTTTTTTTTCATAGAAACTGCACCAACAGTGATTTCCTAAGTTTGCACTGGCAGTGATCCTTTTTTAAGGAGATTTCTTCTTCTGTGTTTATGGAACTGAGGAAAGTTTAGAGTGCAGGGGACTTGCCTCACACAAACATTTTTTTGTTGTTTTTCATTAGGATAGATCATGACCAGTTGTTTTCATCTGATTGTAAACTCATACACATGTAACTTGATGAGTCATAATAGAATCTGTCTGTATTCCAAGATGCTACCTTTAGAGACAGAAAACTCTGTGGTAGACTTCAGTATATACATGTTGAACTCTCTGAATATTTGTCACAGGCGGCTATGTCTTTAGCCTTAAGCAGTATTCTAGCGTCACCCAGAATGACACCGCAATACAAACAGAAAATTATTGACTTTAACAATTGGCTTAGTTTCTGGTGTCATTCCAAGGGGATCCAGTACCTGACAACCTGGGAAGATATGATCGACAGACTACGATGCGTTGCCAGAGATGGCCTGCATCTGTCTCACTTGGGCTTCAGGCTTCTGGCAAAGGCTCTTGCCTCCCCCATAGTGCCTTTTTTAGGAAAAGTGTTGAGGTTGAAACTACCAACATAAACATTTCAACAAAACGCAAATTAAAGGTCATGCTGCTAAATGCTAGGAGTCTAAACATGAACTGCACTCATTGCAAGCATTCTTAATCCTGGAAAATGCTGACATCTGTGCAGTCACAGAAACCTAGTTCAAAGCTGCAGAGAGCACCCCAGCCTTACCTTGTTACTCATCCTATCATACATTCAGGCCCCAAACTGTGGGCAGTAAAGCCAAAGGAGTTGGAGTTTCAATATATATTAAAGACAAAACACCTCCAGGCTGGTCAAACAGTATGACGCACAGGAGACACTCCAGGTGCAGTTAACCATTGATAAGACCCCTATGCAAATCATAACTAGCTACTGGCCCCCAAATCTGACTCAAGATGCCACATCCATCTATCTGGACCTCTTCTAATCTATTAAGATTTAACCCTTTATCCTGATCCTGAGTGACTTTAACTACCCAAACATAGACTGGAAGAACTACTCATGCCAGAGCGTAAATGCCCAGAGATTACTCAATTTTGTCAATGCAAATGCTTTGGAGCAGCTAATCGATACCCCCACAAGAGGTGATAATATCTTGGACTTGGTATTAATCAACATGAGTAACCACTGAAGGATATCTGCAGTATCATTCTTCCTGCTAAGATCCGACCATAAAGTGGTAATTTTTGAAGTCACCATCTCCCCCGACCCCCCTATAGCTAGGGTCAAACAAAAAAAGCTTCTCCAAAGCTGATTACAGCCTCCTGAGAGATGGTATAAAAGCCCCCTCTCCCTGTCTAGGAACTAGCACCAGTATCCAAAACTATACCAAAGCACTATACGAGCATTTGTATAGATGCATGGAATCAGGAATACCAGACAGGACTAAATCATCCTCCACAAGGAAGAGTAAACCTGTCTGGTGGACATCTGCAACAAATAAACCCTATACCAAAAGGAAAAAATTGCTGTCCAGGACCAAGAAGGAGCAGGTGCCCAATTGGAAGCAATCTCTCCTTAGCCTGAACAAGCAAATAAGAGCACTAGTGAAATTCTCCAAAACAAACTTCGAGTCCAAATTGGCCACATCTACTAGAGACAACCTAAGGCCTTCTTCACATATGTCTTCAATCTCAAAGGAAGCACCCATATCTGTTCAGAACTGGTGGGCAAGGATATGACATATACAAATGCCGTAGATATAACAAACTTGCTGTCTGACAGATTCAGTGAAAACGTCATCCCTCTGTCTCCCCATCAGTAAATCAGGACATTCCCAGTACCTGCATCTAGGGAACAGGTCATCACTGCTCTCTCAAAGGCAAAAAGTAGAGCCACCATGGGACCTGATAACATCCCAGGCTGCATCCTACATGAACTCAAGCAGGAACTTGCAGCACCATTAGGTGCTCTATTCAACCAAAGCTGGAGTACCATCTTTTTCCCAGTTGAGTGGAGGACAGCCACTGTCATCCCTTTGCACAAAGTTGGAGCATCCACCGATCCAGCCTAACTTGCCTGATCTGCAAGGCCATGGAACTGATTATCATTGACCTCATTAACAAGGACATTTGCAACCTCCAAACACTCGATCCCACACAGTTTGGCTTTGTGAAGGGAAGGACATCTGTTAAATTTGGTCAACTTCTTTGAGACAGTCACCAAAGCCATGGATGAGGGGAAGACTGTGCACACCACCTCCATTGACCTGGCCAAAGCCTCTGACATTATTTCCCACTCAGCCATAATAGATAAACTCTCTCAACTAGGCATCAATCCATATGTTACCAGATGGTTAGCTAACTGGCTTACTGATAGAACCCACCTAGTCCAAATAGAGGAAGACCTTCAAGGGCCCTATCCAAAGCCAAAAGCACAGCTTCAATGGGACCAGACGGTGTCCCAAGCTGTGTCTTACACGAGTTCCAAAATTAACTAGCCCCTCACCTAAACACACTCTTCAAACTCAGCCTCTCTACAGGCTACGTACCCATAAAGTGGCGCACAGCAACAGTTATCCCACTCTACAAAGGTGGAGCCACAACGGACCCCGGGAACTATCGCCTTATAAGCCTGACTAGCCTGGTCAGCAAGGCTATGGAGTGCATCATCATGGAATTCATTAACAGAGACATTGGGAACCTTCAAACAATGGACCCTACCCAGTTTGGCTTTAAGGGCAGATCATGCCTCCTAAACCTGGTGGACTTCTTTGAGACAGTTACCAAGGCTTTAGATGAGGGAAAGGAGGTCCACACAGCCTACCTAGACCTCACAAAGGCTTTCGACACCATTCCCCATTCTGGTATTATAGACAAGCTCACCAACCTGAACATAAACCCCTACATCACGAGATGGGTTGCCAATTGGCTCATGGATAGAACCACACGGTGAGAGGTGCAGGCTCTAGGTCTGACTCTAAGCCAGTTACAAGTGGCATCCCCCAGGGCTCAGTCGTGGGACCCACTCCTGTTCGGTATATACTTCTCAGAGGTACAGACAAGCGCAGGAGGACTATGGCTGACCAAGTTCGCAGACGACTGCAAACTGGGGGCCATAATTGACTCCCCAGATGATACAGACATCCTCCAGAATGGTCTCACTGAGATGGATACCTAGTGTCAAAATCATGGCCTCAAGCTAAATGCCAAAAAGTGCATAGTCATCCCCTTTGGAAAAAACAAAGTACCCATGAACTACCACATGCATGGTATTCCCCTTAATACAGAAAATGTAATAAGGGATCTGGGGACCCAAGTAGATAGTAATCTCTCCTTTGATAATCGTATTGCCAAAGTGGTTAGAAAATCCTTCTATGTGACCCACCTAATCACAAAAGGGTTCGCATCTAGAACAAAAGAGGTTATTGTGCCCCTCTACTCATCACTCATCAGACCCAGCATAGAGTACAATGCCCCATTTGGGATGTACCTTACAAGACAACTGCAACAGCTGGAAAGACCACAGAAGTACCTCACCAAGAGGATTACTGGCCTCAAACATATGCCCTATGCAACTCGACTGAAGAACTCCAGCTGTACTCTGTTGCATACCGCTTACTCAGAGGTGATCTCTGCCTGACATACAAGGCCATTTCCAACCCAGAATTGATGGACATGCTCCACCTAAAAAAAAAAACAAATCCCGAAGAGCCACACGCTCTAGGGATCTAAACTTCACCACAACGATAAATAGGACATGCCGGAGGGATAGATTCCTGTCCCAGAGACTCACCATGCTTTGGAACAGGATTCCAATCTACATTAGGCAGAGCCCCTCACTAACACTCTTCAAGAGAAACCTTGACGAGTGGATGAGAAACAGATAATTTACCCCGGGGATCACTGCAGTGGCTCTGCTGGACAGAGGCACAGGGAACTAATCTAAGGGGGTGGCGAAAGCCAACACATTCTGGCTAGGCTTATAGATGCCCTCAGGCAGATAGCCTAGTACTTGCCTATGAAACCTATGAGTACCCCAGGGTTTGGTCTTGGGGCATTCGTATTTGGAATATATTTTTTCTGAGGTGCAGGCTAAAACCAGTGGGCTATGGCTGACCAAGTTTGCAGATGACTGTAAATTGGGCACTGTCATCAATTCCCATAGTGATGTGGACATCCTCCAAGAAAGTCTTACCCAAACAAATGACTGATTCCAGAAACATGGCCTCAGGCTGAGTACCAAAAAATGCATCATCATCCCCTTTGGGGAGAGTGAAGTCTCCACAAATTATTACATTAATAACAGTGTCCTAAGCACACAATCAGTCGTGAGGGATTTGATCACCCAGGTTGATAGCAACCTGACTTGTGACCACCATGTTGCTTCCATTGTTCGAAAAGCTTTCCACATGGCCCACCTCATGAGCAAGGGTATCTCGTCCAGGGGCAAGGAGGCCATAAAACCCTGTATTCTTCCCTTAAGGCCCATTATTCAGTACAATGCCCTGTTTGGCATGTACCCCCCAAAGCACATGCAGCAGCTGGAGACCACAGAGGTTCTTCACCAGGAGAATCCACGGCCTCAAAAATCTATCAAACACAGATAGTCTAAAAGTCCTATCCCTCTACTCAGTTTCATACAGACTCCTCCGAGGTGACCTGTGTCAGGCATACAAGGCGATCTCGGACCTCGCATTGATGGGACTGCTGCATATCTGCAAGTCAAGCTCCACTTGAGTAACCCGCACGGGCGGCCTCAACCTGGTCTGTGACATCAATAGGACGTGTTGGCGAGACAGATTTGTGTCCCAGAGACTCTCCCATCTGTGGAATAGACTCCCTCTCCACGTCAAGCAGAGCACCTCTTTATTTATTTTTAATCGCAACTTAGATAACTGGATGGGAAACAGAAAATACATCCCTGGGATTCCACCCATGTCCCTGCTGGACAGGGGCATCGGTTGCTGACTTGTTTAAACATGGGTTAAACTCTTGGCTAGGCTTATAAGGGCCTCAGGGCCAGTAGCCTAGGAACTTCCTATGATCCTATGAACGAGCCACTGTCATTCATAAAGAGGGTAAATACTGGAGTAATCATGAACTTTTCAGCAGTTTAGTGCATCAAGTGCTGCTATTCCTTATTAAGCATGCTGTCGGTCAACGATCTGATGTTGCAGTGATGTCATAAAGGGGATACACTTGCTAAGCTTCTCTAACTCTCTTTGTCATTTGTTTTGAAGACAAGAAGTATCACAGATCCTCCTCTCATCTTAATATGGCAACAAAACTGTAATAAGGAAGAGTCTAAACTTCAGGTGTGCGAGTTACCAAGACATTGTCTGTCGGTCCACTATCATGCTCAGCTCTTTGATATCTGAATCTAAGTTATTGTTTCACTGTACCTGTCACTTGAGACAACCTCGTGTGCTGCTGGTATAATTCTTAAAAATTAAGTAAGTGTAAAAAAATTCATCGTTAGTTATAGGTCACATGGCAGCTGAAGCATTAGGTGTTTGTTTCTAAGGCAACAGGTGTAAAAGCTGCACTTATGAACTGGAAACCTTAGTGTCTTATGCTTAACCACAGGAGAAGTGTTAATTTATTTTTTTAATCACAAAGTGGACTGCTGGTGGTGCTAAGCTTGAACGACCTGTGTAGAGTTGTATCATTCTGTAAACTGGAATCACATCTGTACCTTGCACTCAGCTACAGCTAGCTACCTCTTTTAGATATGTGCAAGATTTTCTGTATTCCGTCCATTTTTTTCTTGCCTTTAGACTGTTGTGGTATCGCATGGGTAGGATAGTCTATCTAGTCTGGTGTATATGTGACTTTTCTAGCTTATTTGGTTTATTTATTTCCTAGGAGACTTGGTTCTGTTTATCAAAATTGTATTGTTTTGTTATTCACATTTTCTATAACAATCCCAATGTAAATTCCTTATGCTTACTCTTATAAAGATGCCATACCTCAGTGTATTTCTTCGTATATGGCTAGAATTTGTAAATTGCTTGAATTCAAAAGGTATATGTCATTAATTAGCTGTAGAGATGCATATCACATTGTTTCAGCTGTAACACTGTTTCAGACTTTCTCACATGAGTGACTTTTATAACTCATGAGATGCAAGCCACTTTAGCATTGGTTATAGTTTTATCTTTCTGTTTTATGGCAGGAGGCAAACTAGGATCTGTTTTAATGATTAGAATGCTAATACTCTGCTGTAAATGAGCTCCTGTGATTTGAAAACACTGTTAACAGAAAATAAAAAAGTAAACATGCCTAAAACAGTTTGTATTGCTTGTAATGTAGAAACAGGATAGTGGTATAAATAAGAGAATAAGACTTTGTAAATGTTTTTGAATTAGTTAATCTCTAGAAATAGTTAAAGTACATATTTAGGCAACACATTAACTCGTATTATTTTTTTGCTGCTTTTTATCCACTCGTCTCAGAACATTAACAGAAAGTTAACGTTGTCTGACTTTGATAATCAGTCTTTAAGCATTCAAAGGTGCCAGTTTTAAGACACTTTTTCCTCTCAGAAATTCTGTAGTTAGTTGGCCACATTTTGTTTTAACAGAACATAAAATTTAAGAAAAGAAGTTGTAAGTGTATCTCTGTATTCTTTCAGTAGTGGATTGTAAATCTCCATACTGCAAATACTGGAAGATCCCAAAATACGGAAACTGTTTCACTTATGACATGGAAATAGAAATTACATGCTTATAACCACTGTGAGGTTAAAATAGTGATCTGAAGTAGTTTACTTAATTTGATCTTCAACCTGTGGATACTGGATCTGTATCGGATCCAAGCCGGCAACGTCACAGCATCTGCTCGGGCTCCAAGCTCCTCCCCCTACCCATAATACACCACCACTAGCTTCCAACCCCCAGATCTCGTTTGTCGTGGTTTCACAACGCATTGTGATCCTTGAGCTCCAGGTTGTGAGTAGAATTTTGAAGTTTCTGATTCCCCTGTTTCTTAGTTTTCAGTGTGTCTGTTGGTAGTCCCTTCCTCCCCCTCACTGGTGCGTCGAGTGTAGATAGTTTTCTATAGTTTTAGGTAGTTGTTCTGTAGTAGTTAGACATTCCCCCCTCCTCCCCTCAGCTTTCTATGTGCTTGTGTTTGTGAGTGTGTGGCGGGTGGAGAGTGTCTTTGGTAATTTCTTGGACTGGTTATGGCTGATCAACCAAAGCAAGTGTTTAAAAGATGCACAGAGTATGGCCACAATGTGTCGCCTGCCAATGGCCACACTCTGTGTGTTCTTTGTTTGGGTGCTGCCCATCTGTCAACGGACTGCATTATTTGGGCGGATTTTAACCCACAAGTTCTTAAAGACAGTAGGGATAAACTTATGATGAAGGGCCTTCTTCCTTCTATGGAGGTGTATGCCTTCAGTTCTGCTTCAGTCACGTGTGAGACCGCCTCTCCTTCGGCTTCCCACCCTTGCTTCTCCTCCCTCCTAGGCTGGGACTCATCCTCCTGCCTCTAGGCCTGTGGAAGGAGAGCATAGAAAGGGCAGAGAGAGCACAAGAGTGATAAGAGGAAGAGGTCCTCGGACCTTTCGCCTCCAACCGGGCCTCCCCCCAAACTTCAGACTAGGCACCGGCCTGACTCCCCTCGGCTCCGATTTCCGAGGTTTTCTCCGGAGCTGGAGGAGCCCAGGCCATCTTCTAAGGCTTCAGTTCTCCGACCCGTCAGGTCGGAGTCTGTAGCTTCATCGCGGTCTACCCGCGGTCTCTCAGAAGCTGACATGGATAAAATAATGCAGAGATTTATTCGCACACAAAATCAGATGGGAGTCTTGCCGGCCCCCTCTCCCTCTGGAGGGGGGAGCTCGCTTCCCTTCTTTACACCTATATCTCCTTCTCTGATCAGACCCCCGGTTTCGGAGTACATGGATTTGAGAGGTTCCCTAGTCAGGGGGGGTCAGCACCAATGGTACCTGTTTCCTCAATGCCGGCAGCAGCCTGGAGCGTGTTGAATCCGACTAGCTTGGATCCGAGTGGCTCTCGGAGCCATAGTCTGGGTGTCAGATCCAAGGGGGTGGAGTTTTTTCTGTCGGCTCCAACATTGTCGGGTCACGGCCGCCTCCTTGGCTCTCCATCTACTTTGGGCCTGGCTGCAATCCTCGTGTCAGATCTGGGGAAAGCAGCTCCCTTAGTAGTTTCCCAGGAAGCTCACTCTCCATCGGCATTCAGTGGGAAAGGGTCCTCTCCAATGGGATGAAGCCCCTGATTATATCTTCGGACTCCACCTTGACTCCCTCTGTTTTTGGTGCGACTCCCATCATTTTACCACAGGGACAGCCCGTGCTCGAGGAGCCCCCGGCGGTTTTCCTTGAGAAACAAAAGGTGGTTTGTGAGCCTCCTCCGGAGAGCCCCACTGGGGAGGTTACTCACAAACATACATGCAAAAGGAGACACTTGGACTCCTCTCTGGAGTCCCTCACTGAGGACACTGATTTGGATGATGGAGAAGGTTTCCCCAGATCACCTCCCGAGGATGTCTCCTTCGGAGATATCATGGAAATTTTGCACCAGCGGGGAGGTTGGTCCGCCCCAAAACCTTCCTCGGAGGAATCGGTTTTCCTGGAGGCTTTTGGCATGGGCGCATCTACTTCCTGGGTGCCCCCCCCCCCCCCGCAGATCCATTAGTGGACTTGGTCACCTCGCAGGCTTGGAAGGAAACTGATACTGTGGAACCAATCCCAAAGCGCTCGGATAAAATCTTAAGCCCTCCTGTGGACAGACCTGCTTGGAATAAAGGGTCCCCAGTAGATGCTATGGTGGTAGCAGCCACCACCAAGAGGGAACTAGCCCATGAGAGTTCCTCAGTCCACCCTCCTGACCATGAGTCTAGTACGATGGATTGTCTAGGGAAGCGGGTTTATGCATCAGCAACCTTTTCTATTTAAGTCGCTGAACTGGCCCATGTTACTCGAATACATTGCGACCTGGTTAAGGAACTATCTGAGTCACCCCTAAAATCCATGTTGCAGGAGGACAGGTCTACGTTCTCCGTGAGGATGGCTACCTTGACAGCAGTTTCTAATACATCCATGCAACTCCTCTCACACACGACCAAAGGAGCGGCTGGGTCCGGCATTTTGATGAGGCATCACTCCTGGCTCCGGTTGTGTCAGTTCATGGAACCTTTCAAGGCGTCTTTTACGAAAGGCCCCATATGACGGTTCTTCCCTCTTTGGTAAGACTTGTCTGTGACACCTTTGTTCAGAGTGAGAAAGGCGAGAAGACACTGTCTGCCATTGGAATCCACTTCTCTTTTCTCAGAATATGCAAGGGCAAAAGAAGATGTGGTTCCAGAAGTCTCAGTATTCCCAGGACACTCAGGGCCCTTCTTCCACTAGAGGCAGAGGGGGACAGGGCAGACGCTGGCTCAAAGGCAGAGGGGGTTCGAGGAATGTTGGGTCTCGAGAACCGTTCTTGGACAGGCCCGTGCAGCAGCCCTGAGGGATTGGCCGACTGCTCGGCTCTGGAGGCAGTTGGGGGTCGGCTGTTGTTACACCTGATGGCATGGGAGTCCATGTCATCAGACCGTTGGGTGCTTTAGATAATTTCCAGAGGCTATTCAATCCCGTTTATGGTTCTCCCTACCCCTTTCCATTACCTCCCAGACGTACCACCTGCGCAAAGGAGGCAGCAGCACTAGAGGTTTCCAGGCTGCTAAAGAAACGAGCCATCAAACCTGTCCCCCTAGATAAGTCTGGATCGGGCATCTACTCCAGGTTCTTTTTGGTGCCAAAAAAGACAGGGGACTTGAAGGCCCATTCTGGACCTGTCTACTCTGAACCTGTCAGTTGCCAAAGAGAAGTTCCGGATGGTCACCTTACAGTTCATCCTGCCGTACCTGCAAGAGAGTGACTGGGTGTACTCATTCGACCTCCAGGATGCCTACTATCACATAAAGATGCAGAGAAGCTCCAGAAGGTTTCTCCACTTCCGGCTAGGAGCCAGTCATTATCAGTTTCAAGCCCTACCCTTTGGTCTCACCACAGCCCCCGGGGTGTTCACCAAAGTGATGGCAGTAGTAGCGGCTCACCTTGACGCTTCAGGTCTACCCTTACCTGGGCAATTGGCTCCTTACTGCTCCCACCAAGTGTCTACTTTGTCGGACCAGAGACTATTTCCTATGTCTTGCACATCATCTAGGGATTACGATCAACACAGCCAAATCTCTTCTGAACCCTGTCCAGGGTATAGAATACATAGGAGCATTGATAGACACATTACAGACAGAAGTCCTGACCTGGGAGAGAGTTCAAAACTTAAGGATGCATGTTGCTTTCATTTATTGATCTCATCTTCCCTCAGCAGAGTCAGTTATAAGGGCCCTAGGTTCTATGGCAACAATGATAACACTTCTACCACGTGCTCGCATACACATGCGAGTACTTCAGTGGACTCTAGCGGTGCAATGGTCTTTGTTGGATCTTCTGTTGTCGTACCCGATACACATAAGCAAAGTCTGCAGGTCGTCCCTTCTATGGTGGATGCATTCTTCGGAAATCTTGGAAAGACAACGTTTTGTCACAGCCCCTGCCCAAGCCACAGTGACCATGGATGCCTCCCAGCTAGGGTGGGGGGGGGGCATTGCTCAGGAAGGACAGTCCAAGGCATGTCATCCCTGATCGAGACCAGTTTGCATATAAACGTTCTGGAGATGAGGGCAGTCCTTTTAGCATTGCAATCCCTTCATTCCTTTCTACCTCTGGGAACCATTGCTATCCAGTCAGACAACATGTCGGTGGTTTGGTATATCAACAAACAGGGCGGGACCAGATCTTACCCTCTTTGTCGTGAGGCCATGAGAGTTTGGGAATGAGTGATCTCCACTGGTCGTTTTCTGATAGTAACGCATATTCTGGGGTGTTCTAACATTCTGGCGGACAAACTAAGCCGGACTATTCTGATGCCTTACGAGTGGTCTCTGAATCCTTTAGTAGCAGAGCAGATCTTTCTAGAGTGGGGTCGGCCTTGCTGCAATCTCTTCGCATCTCCTTCCAATGTGAAGTGCAGCAAGTTCTTCACTCTGAACTCCCTGCTGGAGGAATCCCCCAGAGATGCTTTAGTCTATGCTTGGCCTCCCAGTCTTCTTTATGCTTATCCTCCTTGTACCTCTTATTCCAGAGTTCCTCCAGAAGGCTCGTCGACTGGGGAGCAAAAGTAATCCTCATTGCTCCATTTTGGCCTCGCCAGGTATGGTTTCCCTTCCTTTGGTCTCATCTTCTAGCACCTCCTTGGATCTTGGATCCCATTCCGGAACTCATTTCTCACCCCTCGAGGGCCCTTAATCCGAATCTGGACAGTCTAAAGCTCACAGCTTAGCTGCTCCAGTTCCGTTAATTGCTAGGACTTCTGGGTTGTCTTCTTTGGTCAGGTCTATTTGGTGGCAGCTCATAAGTCGTCCACCAGGAAGATTTATTGCAGCAGATGGAAGCTTTTTTCCTTTTGGGCCTCTCAAAGGAATTTAGATCCTTTCATGGCTCCCATTCCGGCTATCCTTGATTTTTTGGCAAATATCTTTCAACAGGGGGCTAGCTCATCTATGGTGAAGGTTCAACTAGCCGCCATTTCTGATTTTCACTTTGGTGAGAACTCTGCTTCCTTGGTCTCTTCCAGATTGTGCAAAGCCTTTATCAAAGGTACCTTCCTGTTACGTCCTCCAGTCAAAGATCCTATTCCCCCATGGGACACTACTATGGTACTACAAGCATTAGTTGCCCCTCCCTTTGAACCTGCAGCAACCGTAGATCTTAAGTTTCTGTCTTGGAAGACAGCCTTCCTAGTGCCTATCACCTCGGCTAGGAGGGTCTCAGACCATCAGGCATTGTCTGTCAAGGTTCCATACATGGTCTTCCATAAGGACATGGTTTCTCTTTGCACGAATCCCTCCTTTCTTCCAAAAGTGGCATCTGTCAATCAGACTATCAGTTTACCTGTTTTCTTTCCAAATTTCACAAACAAAGTTGAATACAAGTTGCATTTGTTGGATGTTCATAGACAGCTATGGTTCTATTTGCACAGGACCAAAACTTTTCGTAAATCTGACCAGTTGTTTGTGCCCTTTTCTAAACCATTTTTCGGTAAACTTATTTCCAAGGTGACCTTTGCCAGGTGGATTTATCTATGTATCCTTCAGATCAACAAATATAAAGGTTTGTCCTCCAGGTCAGATTAGAGCTCACTCGACAAGGTCCATGGCTATTTCTGTGGCCTTTTGGTCCAGAGTATCCTTAGACGACATTTGTTCTACGGCTACTTGGTCCTCATCTCATACTTTTATTTCTCACTATAAATTGGATTTGATTTCTCGAAGGAGAGCATCCTTTGGTTCTGCGGTGCTCCGGAATATCCTTCCGTGATGGCCATCCAGGTGTGTAGTAGCTGGGGATTCTGTCCCACAGGTTGAAGATCAAATGAAGTAAACTATTTCAGATAAAGAAGTTATGTATTCACCGTAACATTCCATCTGAGTAGTTATACTTCATTTGTCTTCAACCGTCCCTCCCTCCTTCCCCCTGGCCTTACCATATGGACAGCTTTCATAGGTGGCACTTTGTGTGCATAAGGTAGTTTGGATCGAGTTGTTTAGTATAGGGTGCAGCAAACTCGATCTGAGGGTTGGAAGGTGGTGGAGTATTATGGGTAGGGGAGGAGCTTGGATCCCAGAGCAGATGCTTGTGAAGTTGCCGGCTTGGATCAGATACAGATCCGGTACCCACAGGTTGAAGACAAATGAAGTATAACTACTCAGATGGAACATTATGGTGAGTACATAACTTCTTTTTCCATCCCTCTGAAAAAAGAAAATTGCAAGAAGGTCACCTAGTAGCACCAGTAATTACTATGACGCAGCACATTTTGTATTACTTTGTGCAGGAAATGTTTCTTTATCAGTCTTTGAAACAAAAATCAGTCAGGCCTTTTGGAAATGAAAAACAATGCAGCCAATGGATCTTCTCCTCCTTTCTTTCTGTTTTTTTTTAAGATATAAGAATTACTAGAGCTTCTCCTTAGCTTAATGTATTAACAAAACTGTAATAAGAAAATAGTCCAAATATTAGATATGTTAGCAGCCAGGACACTGTGTCTCTGTCCACCTTCACGAGTAAGTCTTTGATATCTGAATCTAAGTCATTGTTTCATGGTAGAGTGGCATCATCTTTTAAAGAACACTGTCACTGAAGCAACCTGTAGAGCTATTTGTACCAATGAGTCTTTGTCCAAAGACTCTCTTCCTAAGACTTTATCTTTCTCTGTTGTCTGTTCAATTGTATTATTGATGGCAGCTTTGCTAATAGTCTTTTTAGCTAATTTGGTTACATTTTCCTTCCAAGGACATTGTGTCTAGTGCATATGGTTCCCTATTTCCAAGCTACACTTCTTTGAGGATGCAGTAACATTTGGCTTTCTCCACTGATTTTGGATGTTTTAGGCAGCAGGGTGTATTCTGAATCCATACTAAACTGCCTGATTAACTCAAAGCTGAGAAGTCAAGTCCTTTGATTTATTTTCAGAATGCTAATCCAGGGTACCAGCATTCACTGAAACTGGTGACCCTTTCTGATGACTTTGGTCACATTCAGATTCACAGATGTTAATTGATGTATGTGATGATGTCTTTTTATTTTTTTTTTGTTCATTCAGAAGAAATGGAGGAATGTGGACGCAATCAGTGTATCAGAGGATATGAGGAGTCTCTCTCTTGGAGGAAGCAGTATGCATTCAGTCAGTATGTGAGAGGATATGTACGATGCATTTGAAAAAAAATGAGAAACCTCAAAAAGAGCCTCGCTGGTAAGGGTGTAGTTTAAAGAATGATGAGGAATACATCTGATTAAATATTTAGAGGACTTAAGAAATGTCTACTGAGAACACTCTACCATTCAGCATACGTCTCAGCTGTCCCTGATTTTCAGGGACATCCTTGATTCTGACTCAAATTTTAGATCTGTCCCATTTAATCCTTCCTAAAACTGATGACTTGTGGAGTAAAGATGGTGAATTACACTTAATAAATAATGAAAATAATTAAGACTTATAGTCTATTTTTACTTTAGAAGGTGCATATATTTATTATTTATTTATTGATATCTGATTACTGGAAAAAGCCAACTAGGTAAGTGCCCCTTTTCTGCAGCAGCCCAAGGAGAAAAGCGCCAAAGTATTACAAAAACATTTTAAGAACAATGATGTTACAATCTTCAAAAATAATACAAGAACAACAGATCTCTATCTCTTTTGCAGTATAAGTTACGAAATTTGGATGACTGGATGGGAAACTATAAATTCACTTTCAGCTTAGCACCCATATCCCTTATTGAAAAGGGCAACAGATAATGTCTCAACATCTTGTTCTGTCACCTCAGGGTTATTTATGCACAAAATGTAGGGGCTAAAAAACTACCATGGGAATGTAAGGCTAGACTTCTAATGATCCTCACAGATCAATCAATAGCTGATTTGAACCTATAAAATAATCTACAGTTTAAATAATTATACCTCATTTGAAACCATTCATTGAGTGGATACAACTTGCATGAAAACGCCTTAATATTTAGAGAAATATCAGCCAATTTATGGAAAAATGTAAAGATAAGTTAGTGTAACGCAAACAGGAATTGCGATGTGAACTGAGAGAAAAACAGAGTTATGGCATATTTAGAAAGACTGTTAGGGGAGAGAAGTTGATTTATATAAAGAATTGAGTTTAGAAGGTAGAGTAAGGAGGTGTAAGGTGAGAATAGGTGCTTGTACCTATTTAGGAATACAGTTTAATTCACATTCTCTTATTCTATCAATGTCTTAAGTTAATAGTACTTATATTTTAAGTGTCCCTTATTATTTCTGTTTTTACCTTGATTCTGCTGAGATTTGACCCTGATTCATTCAGCGCTATCCCACTCAGCCCTTATGTAGGTATATGATGCTTAGTAAGAGCTGGAATGCATTGTAATGTCTGTACTGGGATCTGAGTAGCAGATGGTATTAGGGGGCAGGGGTATAACCATAAACCACAGCAAGCAGTCTAGAGGATGTGGAGTTTCTATAAGGTATAACCACTTTTTTAGCATAGGGTGGGAGGAAGAAGCAAAAGTTGGAAGTTTGGCCCCTAAAAGAAATTAATTATAGGGCAGGTAATTGGGAGCAGTTGAGTGTAAGTGCACATAAAAGACAGTCCCCTAAAGTTCATGGCAGAAGTCAGTATTCAGGGGTCACAAAGAGTCTGAAGGATTTGATTTTGTGAAATGAGAAGCACCAGGGCCAGGACAGTCAGTGCCAAGACAAGGGAGTTTCTTCCTGAGGTGCAAAACTGTCATTGAAAGTCTGGTTAAAAACACAAGCAATATTTTTGCCAAGAAATGATGACCTGAAGGTGTAGGTCTGCTCCACTATGAAGGTTTTTGACTGAGAGACTTTTATGCCAGATGCTTTTTTCACAATCCATGGAGGAGAGGGCTGTTCATGGATCACTGGCATCTCAAGTTTTACATATTGTCTTAGTGGCATAGTGGAATGGTACCTTGATTGTGACTATATGTGCCAGGCTCAGGTAGCAACTTGTCTGTTTGAAGTGGAGAGTGAGGAGTATGCACTTTCAGAGATATTAATACTGCTTACATGATTTTGTGATGGAGCTCAGGAAACCTGGGTGAAAACGTTAACTTCTTATGGGACGAGTGTCAGTGAAGGACTAAATGATGGACACCCCTGTGTTGCATCTATTGCGTGACACAATGTGAAGGATTTGCTTAGATACATGGCAAGGAAGTTAAAAGTATGGGGCCAAAAAAAAAAAACAGTCCATCTAAGATGGCTCTATTAGCAGTAGCTGTGACCATCTAGAATTGGGGAACAAATAGGTTATTAGAGTGCTGGTGATGTTTGGATGATCCAATGGAGAGCATCCAAAACAAATGTTAAAAAAAAAAAAAAAAAAAAAAACCTAAGAGAGTGCATGACTTCAGGTGGTTAGGCCACCTGTTCACTTTATTTGTAAGAAGGTGGGTCTCACCATTACTTTACAAACCATTTCAAAATGGATTAGTAACTGAATTACATATGTCGTTCGGCAGCTAACCACCAGACTCTGACTGCACTGTGATCCCAAACATTGGTCCTCCTTTACTATCTCTGTGCTTCAGGATTCATCTTTCGGTGCCTTTTGGGATCTGCTTTCTTTCTTCATGGGAAGTAAAGCTTGCTGTGGTCCACTACAGAGCACTCCTTGGTTTAAGGTGTAACAGATAAGTAAGTACATCCATTAGTCTTAGGCAGCCATTCCACCTGTACTGTCAGGGACTAGTCTTGTAATTATGGCAGTTTTATACTGTATTCTTGTCTGTATAGGTCTTTCAAGTGGGCTCACTCCAAGTTTAGTGAAAGCAAAACTACAGAGTGGTGGGCCAGGCATACCCTCCTAGATCTTGTTCTATACATGGGTATGTATTATGGGTGGGGATTGCATGCCTCCCCCCTCCTAGCATGGGAACTAGACACTGAAAGTTGCATACAGCAGAGAGACCTTTAGAGACTCAAACTGATGTAGCGAGTACACACATTTTTGTTATTTCAGCATGGAAATGGTACGCATTTCTTTAGTGAGATCCTTAAGTATCTGTTCTCTGGAATATATCTTCCTCACCCTCCACAGCAACATTTGAATGTCATAATCATCACACAGTCTCAAAGCTTAATGTTAATGTCCTTCAGATATTACTTCCACTTGATGGATTTTTATTCTTCAGGAACTATGCATTTTCCAGCTGGACAAAGTCTGCTTTAGGATCAACTCACTAGCTTATTCTTTGAAAGTTTTTTTTTTTGTCTTGAAGGGTTGAGTCTAGCTGTTGAAATTCCAGTTTTCTTCTTGTGGAAGTGTAGATAAGGAATAGTACATCTTTTCAGCCTTAATGTCCACCTCCAGTTGTTGTTTTGCCTTAAGAGGGTCCATAAGCATATGAAGTGGAGTACTTGATTTCTTGCTGTGGGTGGAGAGAAGGTTCCTTCTGGCCAAACAGAAACTAATGTGTAGCTCACTGCATTGTATTTTGCCATCAGCAAGCAAGTCTGCCTCTAAAATGGCCTAATATTACTCTGGTTGACCAATAGCTGCTTCTAGCACTTTCTGTAAGAATGTGCCCAGTTGCCATCTTTGCACCAGTCATCAGCTGGTTATTTCTCCTCAGATTTCCTAAGAACCAGGGCATGGGATAACTGTGAGAACATGAGAACTTCTTTTGGGAGGGTCATGCTTCAATGTGTTTTATTTAGTGTCATTTTTCTTAACCTCATCTGTTCTTTTCCTTTGGTTATTTAGTTTTTGTTTTTGTCTCCTTTGGTTGTTTAACACATTTTCACTTAAGACATAGTCAAACATACTTTTATATAAAAGAAAACAAACCATGTTAACATGTTCACAGTTACAAACATTGTATGTCACATACATTCATTTATCATCAATACAGCATTACATACATTGCTCAATTCCTACCTTCCTTTAAACTTATAGGTCTAAAAAAAATGCACACGAGGCTGGAAACCAGGAAAATATCACCCAAAGATAATTTATTAAACACAAGTAAGACTTTGTTTGGTGAGCATCACCAGACTTCTTCAGACAAAATTAATCACCCTTTGACAAGGGCTTATATACTCATTTTAAATAAAGCAATTAATCAATTAAAAACAAATTGCAATTAATTAAAATATTTGAATACTGAAACAGCCCTAGAGAAAAATTTTTCTAATAAATTCAGAGGCAGCAAAAACAGTTTACCTTATTCAACTATTTATAAATAACAATGGCTATAAAGAGACATATTTAAAAATATACATGTATAAAATTTATACAAAAATGAAAATATATACTTACATATACATACAAAAAACTATTGTTTGTAACCATTTAAATAGACATTTAAATAAACACTATTCATCTATCAAAAACTTTTAATTTCAGCTTACTAGAAATAGATTTGCATCATTAAGCCCCGGTGGAGAATAAACATTTAAAAACGCTTGCCACCAAGCTTCTTTCTCTTCAAGATTCATTTTCCAGGGTCCACCCCTAGCTTCACATTTGACTTGTTGGATCACTAAGAATTTAAAAGCATGATCAGAAAAAATCTTTACATGTCTGTATAAAGCATGTTTTTCTTCTTGCTGGCATATTTCATAAAGATGTTCATAGATACGTTGTGCAAGTTTAAGCTGTGTCTTCCCAATATTAAAAGGTGGACACTGGGAACAGCAATGTAAACCACTGCATGGGTATGGCAGTTGTATTTCCCTTTCACCATGATCTTCTTACCACAAAGGTTGATAACTGATGTCCTCAAAATGTGCTTACATTGGTGACACATACCACAGGGTTCCATACTCCCTTTAACTTTAACATCAAGAGGCTTTTCAAGTAAACTCTTAAAATGTTTACCTTTTCGGAATACAAAATTAGGATGGTCTGCAAAAGTATCCAGCATAGCCTGTTCACACATAAGAATTACCCATTTTTTTCTAACAATATCCTGCACTACATGGCTATCACTAGAATAGGTACAAACAAAAGGACTTGCATTCACCTGGATATTAGCAATACCTTTTTGTATTTCACCATTGTTGGTACCTCCACTATTAATATAACAATCATTAATACTAGGGGGTAACATAGGTTGACCATTTACAGACATTCCTGAACTTGTCAGTATAGAGGCATAAAAAACATTACTTCTCTTATTAATAACCTCCTGCTTTATGTTGTACATCAAGCTAATAGGGCACCCCCTATCAAGGAACATATCACTCATAAAGTCACATTCCTATAAAAAAAAATCGCTGAACATAGAGACCATCCGGGCAGCTCTAACAAACTGACCCTTGATAATACCCTGCTTTACATGCATAGGATGGCTACTAGAAAATGAAGCATGCTATTTGAGTATGTGGGCTTTCTAAATATTATTGACTTAATGTACCCATCACCTATTTTTGTGATCAGTACATCCAAGTAAGAAATCTTTACCTTTTCAACTGTATAAGTAAAAAGTTGGTACTTTGATTAAGATAGTCAACAAACACAGAAATATCCTCTAAAGGCCCAGTCCAAGCTACAAACAGGTCATCTAGGTAATGAAGATACAAAAGAATAAATTAAAAAAAAGAACAAAATAGGAAATGGTTCTCCCACCTGGCCATCACTATATTAGCAAAAAGGGGTTCGCAAGCGAACCCCATTGCTACACCCTCAAGTTGTTTAAAGTGGTGGCCTTCAAAGTATATATAATTGTTTTTTAAAACTAGTTCCATAAGCTGGGTATAGGTGTTTATAAGCCCTTGTTCAATACCATATTCATCATGCAAGAAGTCAGAAAACCAATCCAAACCAGTACCATGAGGTATACAACTAAAAAGGTCCTTAACATCTATAGTAATAAGCACTCCCCCCTCCCCAAAGGGAATAAGGTTTTTGCATTTTTCCAAAAACTGCCATGAATCACGGCATAAATGTGGGATGTTCAAGACCCTTTCTTTCAATTTACTGTCCAAGACCCTGGCTATATAACTGGTTTTCGACCAACCAGAATCTACTATCGGCCAAAGGGGAGGATTAGCCAGGTCTTTGTGGATTTTCAGGACTCCAGATATAACTGGAATTTTAGGAGTTTGAATAACCATGTAGTTATACTCATCAATACTAATCTGTTCCTGGGTAACCATATCAAAAATGTCCCAATCAGTCCTATGGTATGCTATATTAACCTCATTGAGGGAGGCCTTACTATAGGTACTACTACATAATAATTTAAACATATTCTGTACATAATCATCTTTTTAAACTATCACCATCTCTCCCCCTTTGTCTGGTCGCATAAACCTTAGGTTAGTTTTACCCCTAAGTTCAGTCAGTAAAGTTGCTTCAAGGGCAGTAAGATTGTTAAGTTTATTTTCTCCCCCAGGGTTACCCACATAGTAACGAAAATCCATCTCACAAGCTGATTCAAAAGATTTAAGTAAAAAATGTGGGTCAGGATTAAAAGTACTCTGTATTCTACAGTCAGTATTAGTACTGCTGTAATCTTGGTTATCATTTCTGTGTAAAAACTTTAAATTCAAATCTCTAACATAAATTTTAAGATCACAAATTAACTCTCCAAGGTTACCTAACTTACTTGGTACAAAATTGTACTCTTTACTAAACAGGTCGGCATGTTGGACAGTAAATGGAAAACCAGAATAATTGTAAATTTTAAAGTCATTAGATGAATTAATAAAAATATTTAGTTTTTTTTTAGTTTTTTTAAAATAATATTTAGGTTTTTTTTTAATTTTAGGTTTTTTTAAGTCAAAGGGTGGTTAATTTTGTCTGAAGAAGTCTGGTGATGCTCACCAGATGAAAGCGCTTACTTGTATTTAATAAATTATCTTTGGGTGATATTTTCCTGGTTTCCAGCCTCGTGTGCTTCTTTTTGGACCTATAGAATTGTGTTGGTACTTGCTTTTTCTTCCTTTAAACTTTACTCCTCCTCCAAAGAATTATTCAGCATGTATTGTTCCCACAATTTCCATTTTTTTCTATGTAATTTGCTCATATCCTTTTCCAAAGATCCCACTTCCAGTTCTTTTATCTGCATTGCAATATTCAGTACTTCAAATACAGTTGGTTTAGATTTTGATTTCCATTTCCTAATAATTGCTTTTTATTGACAGGCACCAGAATTAAACTTAACAAGGCCTTACTGTGTCTAGGCATTTCAGATCCTGTATCCCAGCACAAAAAAAATTATTTCCTTTGATAAACCCATTTGCTCAACCAGTATTTTTGACATAGTACTATGCAGGGAATTTTTAAAATCTGCCAACTCATTACACTCCCTGAACATATGTTCCCAGTTACCTCTTTCTTCCCCATCACACCTCCAACATTTGCCATCTGTCTGAAGAATAAGTTTAGAGTCTGCATGCGGTATAAAAATACCTATGCAAACACTTCCAAGCCAAAAATCCCAAATCTTCCAGACTTTTGGGAGACATACATATGTCCTCCCATTGTTTCCTTGTGAATTGCTTATCCAGTATCTCTTTCCAAACTTTTCTAACCTCCTCTGATTGATTCCTGTAGTTATCATGCGGTATTGTATATGAACTACTAATTTCCCCATTTTAACAGCAGCATCTGTTCTAGAGTCAACTAAAAATGTAGGTCTTTCACTTGGGATTCCCTGATTCCCTTTCTCTTTGCCTATACTCTATCAATCCCATATAGGGAAGACTGTCTCTAGCCTGCAATCCAAATGTCTTATTGGTCGCTTCCCATTCTATTACCTTTCCTTCTCTAGCTATTTACTCCCAATATCTCGGTTTCTTAGTTAGTTTTCACCAGTAAATCCCAGCTCCTTGTTGCCTATTCTCTGTACCCCTAATTGCAGTTACCCCTATAGACAGAATCTCCTTTCTCCATTCTCGCGTTGGCTTAGTTCTTAGAATATTTTCTGCTTGTTTATGAATATAATATTCTGTATGGCTGCTGCTGTTCGGATCTGCTTCCAAAATCCTACTCTCTGACCTTATTTCTTGAATCCCGCTTTCATCATCATCCTTTTCCACTTTGAATCATAGCTTTCTGCTTGTGTTATGTATATGAACCTTAACTCTGTAGCTCTAAAACATCCCTTATTCCACTTGACCCTTGCCCCCCCCCCAGATACAGTCTTTCAACTCTTTATTAATTTCTATCCACTACTTCTCTGGTTGATAAAAATATGCATGACTTGTATGTAAAAGTTGTTGTTGTGTCTTTCGGCTTTTCCCGGTTAGGGATCGCCACAGAGGAACTCCGGTCCGCTAATGATTGGCAGTAGATTTTTACGTGCCGAGTTGCCAGCCTTGATGCACAACCTTCAATGAAGGTACGCCCATTCATGCATGTCTCCACACAGAAGACACTCTAGCTGAGAATCGAACAGGACAACGTCTTACTGTGAGGCGACAACGCTACCGCAGCACCACCACCACCGCAGTCTTACTTGTATGTAAAAGTAAAGAGACTAAAACATTTTCACTGCTTGTATCTTATGATCCTTGTCCATAAATATGTTTCCAGTTTCTTACGTTTTGTATTATCTCATTTAATCTCATCCCATATATTCTTTGTTGCCCTAGCAGAATCCTTTTAAACTCTGCTCATAAATACTTCATGTTATCATGCTCCCATAGATGTTTGTCTCCTTTGGTGTTTTGTTTTTCTTGGGATCCTTTCTAAATATTATCCTAGCTGAAATAAGATGGTGAGTATTCACCATATTAGTCATCCTCCAAGACAGACTTCAGCAGTGGGTACCTTTTTCCCACATATTTCTCCATTTCAGTTATTTACCATCACCCATGATTTTTTGCATTTATCAGGTAAGTGAAATTCTTTAGTTTATTATTTTTTTCCTTTCGTTTTTATTTCTTTTGTAGTTGCTCATATCCATCGTAAAAATGGTCCCAAATGTGGACTACTGGAAAGTATGCATTCATTAACTAAGAGGGATGTGAAAAAACTGGACAAAAACGGTAATTTTTATGATGGTTGATCATAACAAAATTTGAAGAACAATGTTAGAGAGCAAGTAAAGGAGACAGCAAAGGGAAGATTTCCTGAGTGATAACATACTGCAGAGGACTGTCGTGAAGGCGATCTCATATGAGGAGTACTAGTTTTTCTGTATGTTTTCATATCAAAGCCTCACATCATGTTTATACAGCTCAGTAAAGACAACATAATGTAATTATTTTGCCTCTCTCTGAAAGAATATATATCACAGGAGAAAGGCCATCAACTTGAGGTGATTATGGCAGGTGATGAAAATTGCATTCAATTTCAGTTTCTTGTGCAAAAGTCTCATTTGCCTGGGCATACCTATTGTAATGATTCGCCAGGCTGTACAAATCGGATCTGTTTGCAAAGCTGAAACCTACAGCACCATCTTTAATTATTCATCAAGCAAATGCATATATTCATTATGTGGAGTAATCTGGGACCACATTTCACAGCAGTTTGGCCAGAAAACAGTAACATCTTTGTGGTCAACTCACAGGGTGGCTAGGAAGAGCATACTACACCTTTAGAGTACAACAGCCAACTCGTCAACAGTAATTTTGTGTAGAACCAAAGAAAAAGTAATGGTTACAAGGCCAAAACATCTGCAGGGACACACTGAAATGTGACAGTTTTCTAGAACTGTAACTCCTATCCCCTATATACAGTTAGATCAGTCACTTTATCTGGTGACTGTTTGAGGAGATTGTGGCAAACGATCGGTCTCTTCCTTAGAGTTTCTATCTCAAATACCCCTGTGTTATTGTTTGCCCTTCTAACCACCTTATGGTATTAGAGTTAGACTTTTCTGCCATTTACAAAAAAAGGCTTTGGCGTTACTTCCACTGCATCATACAGGAAGGAGTTTCTGTTAAATACACTTGCTGACTCCTTAAAAGACAAGGACTGGAGTCCGGTCCTAAATACAGTGGAAGTTTTGTTTCTTTTACAGGAAGTTATTGTGCATATCAGTAACTTTTAGCTATATTGCTGATCATTGTTTATCAGTTCTCCCCCTCTATGTTCCTTTATGTGTTAGCCAACAGTCAGTTGCCTTTTCATCTCAAAGGTTGGTGTCTTATCCCCCAATACACTGACATGAGGCAAGGTGCCAAGAGGTCATGCAAAACTTCAGACAGATTCCATTGACCGATTCCCTTTCTTTAGAACTGACCTAATCAGCTGGATCAAGCAGGACTGATACTGTGTAATTTTGTCCCCCCCCCGTAGGTTGGCACTCCCATTGAATATTTTTTATAAACCTCTATGATGGAATGAAGGAGAGAGTTATGTCTCCTAGGGGCTAGAAAAATCAGTTTGAAGTATTACAAAAAGAAACTCTGCAAAGAAATTCATGCTTCTCCACATGGCATAATTAGACTCTCAATTGCCCCCCCCCCCCCCCATTTGAGGCAGTTCATTGTAGCACAGCAAACAGTGGTACTAGGTGTTGCACATGACATAGTCCTCCTCTCTGTTGTGGTCATTTCTTGCAGGAGTTCATTAAAGCACAAAAGGCAAGTAGGACTTCTTATTCTGTCAGTTTTTCGCTAATAAGGCCTGTTTACCTCTAAAGAAAAAAGGAATCAGCTGCTGAAATTTACAGAGAAGTGGCCTTAGTGGAATCATTATCACCTTGACAGAGATTCATTGATCAAGGATTAATGTCATTTAGTGCCATTCCTACCAGTTGTAATAGCCTGGCATACCTTTCTGGTTATTGCTGTCTTCAAATTTGAGGAGACTTGAGATCCATTTTAAAGCAGGATTAATGGCTCACATGTCTACACACATAGTAGGATTTTTCTTCATATGGATTTTGTTGTGTTGCTTCAAGGCATAGTGTAAGTACTACTTATTGATCTCGATGCTTAGATAGTTGTGTGCTTTCATTAGTTTGAAATAAATCCACTAGAAACACAAAAAAAATTTCAATCCTGAGGTCCTCAATACTTTACTTTGTAACTGTGGCTGGACCCCCCCCCCCCATTAAAACGATCCCACTTGACCAGGCTGTAGCATATTTCAACAAAATATTTCTACAACACCTAGACACTGTCGCTCCATTGCGCAGAATCAAGGTTAGAACCTTTACAAACCCCTGGCTCAGTAAAGAAACCACACAAATCCTCAAGTCCAGAGACACCGCCTGGCTTTACTATAAAAAAACTAAAGAAACACAAAGCCTAACTAAGTACCAAGAACTGCGCAACTGTGCAAAAAAAATGCATTAGGCTGTACAAAAAATCCTACTATATTTCATTACAAACTAAATACCAACACAACCCCCAAAAATTTTGGAAAAATCTAAACCAGCTACTAAAACCCACCCAAAAGGCTACTCCCAAACCAACCACCCCAACACTAAAGTTCCCATCGAAACACAATTCATCTCCCACTTTGTGAACTCAGTTCTATCCTTAGTATCACAGGACAGTTCCTAGCTTGCTATTCCCCCCCAACACAAATAACACTAATACAGGCTTTACCCTCAAAACCTTTACACCACTTCAATCAAAGGCATGCTGTCCAAACTAAAAACCTCATCAACAGCAGCTAACCTACTCCCCGGCTATTTCTTGAAACTCACAGCAAATGTTATTGCTATCCCAATCTCCACTCTCATAAACAGACCAGTTGTTGAAAACTATGTGCCCATACTCTGAAAAATATCCTATGTTACACCCATACATAAAGGCAGGACCTCCAATGAACTTAATAACTACAGACCCATTGCTTTACTCTCCCCCTGGCCAAAATCCTAGAAAAATACATCAATACTCAGGTGCTAACATATCTCCTAGACAGCAACATCATGTCACCTACTCAGCATGGTTTCAGACCTGCCCATAGTACCACTACAGCCCTCCTCAGCTTCACAGACACAGTAAACCATCTCAAAACCAAGGCCTGCAGGTGTCAACTCTTTTTTTGGATATGTCCAAAGCATTTGACACAGTCTCACACCAAATCCTGCTAAACAAACTAAACCAATATCACCTATCAAATTCTACTCATACCTGGTTCCAAAGCTACTTAACTGACAGGTACCAAGCTGTGAAATGGAAAATTCTCTCTCTCCTCAACTGCCCATAACTGTAGGAGTCCCACATGGTTCTATCTTAGGACCACTACTATTCACAATCTTCACAAATGGCCTCCATACCTCCACACAGCATGCATCTCATCATTCAGTATGCAGATGATACTACCTTAATCTGTGCGGCACAAAACATTCCCACCCTACTGCAAACAACTCAACTAGCATTCTCTGATAGTGAAACCTACCTTACCAAAGCCCAATTTATCCTCAATCCAAAGAAAACTCGGCTTATGATTATAACCAGTTCTAACAAAAACATTGATAAGTCACTTTACTATCTACTCCACAAATGCTACTCCAGTCGCTCCAGTGGCACAGGCTAAGCTATTGGGAATAATTTGATAGCCATCTCAACTTAACTATTAAAAAAGTACATGCCAGACTGGGATCACTCTACTGTATCAAGCCATTTCTTACCAACAACACAAGATCAGCCATTGCTCGCTTCCAACATCTATCCACCCTACTCTATGCATCTCCCATTCTGACTAATCTCAACAAAATAGAACTAAGCAAAATGGAAGCCTGCTATAACAGAATTGCCCGCCTTGCTGCAAATTGCTCATATAGAACTCATCACTGTACTGCTTTAAGACAGCTCTACAGCTACAATAAATTTAGAGACACACTATATAGTAGTTCAGTGGCTAAAAAATGGAACTCTGTCCCCACCAGCATACAAAACATATCATCCAAAGCCTCTCTTAAAAAACCTCATTAGGCATCATCTCAAGCAAACTTGGCAGTGCCATGATTGCTCCCCAGGCTAGTGAAAGCTGATAAGGTACACATACTAAACCTAGAGTACTTGATAATAGTTTTCACTCTTACTCATAAAGACTGGCTAATGTACAATGTATGTACTGTACCTGTGTACTATGTATGTATTCTACCTATGTTCCAAATTTCAGCTGTACACCACAAATCTATTAATTACCTTCATTTTTAAATTAATATTTTCTTGTTTGTTCTATCCACTGTAACTGTTGATATGCTGCATACCACTGTAAAACATGTCTGTTGTAATTTGCGTGTATACGTATGTCTAAATATCTAAATGTATCTGTAATATTTCTATGTGGAGCTTTTCTCCCCGGGCCTCTGCTGAAAAGGGCCTTTTAGGCTCAGTCAGACACCCCCGGTTAACAAATGTAAAATAAATAAATAAATAAATTGTGTGGCATGAGTGAAGCAGGAATTTTTAAGGATTCATTGTAGTTAATATAGAGTGCAGCAACAGGATATCTAACATTTTCCTTTTCAGTTTTTAACAGATTATTCTGTTTCCATCCACTCAGGTCTTCTGCTTGCTGGAGTCTTACCATTTTATTTGAATCTATTATATGTCACATTTTAGGAGTACTTAATCATTATTGCCAGCTTGGATATTAGTAACCTCACTGTGTGCTGTGCTGTGTTTTGTTTTGTTTTGTAGGATGGACCTTGAAGAGGCTGCTGATCAGCTTAAAGTGCAAGCGGCAATGGATAAGGCTACAATCATGGAGTTAGACATATGCTTGCAACAAGAAAGAGAAGGTATGAGACTAAATGTTAATTCTGCTGACTGAATTAAAATGTTACATTTAGCTCTTGTAAATATTATTAAGTTTAACAAGGCCCTTAAATATGTAAGCATGTATATATATATATATATATATATATATATATATATATATATATATATATATGTGTGTGTGTGTGATCTTGTGATGAGAACTATCCATTGCTGAGAGTTATGTATAATCACTAGAACGTGCAGCTGAGTCCAAGGAGGAGGGTATTGCATAGCTCGTTAGTCAGTCATATGTACAGATTGTACAACTCCAGCTCCGGTCTTCAGTTTCAGACTACCATTGAATATTGCATCCATTAGCTTTTCTCCTAGTCCCTGTTTATACTTCCACATGGTATATTTATTATTGTATGTTGTACATAGTACAGCTGATCCACTACTGTTTTAGTGTCTCCATATTGTAGCATTTTACACACACACACACACACACATATAGATATAAATGTATAGATACATCTGTGTGTATGTGTGTGTGTGTATATATATATATATATATATTTATATATATATATATATATATATATATATATATATATATATATATATTTAAAACCCTGATTATATATAACCCTGACTGATATATATATATAAATAACCCTGACTGATATCTCTTTCACCTTCCTGCTCTCTCTATACTTCTCTATTCTACTGTTTTATGTCATCTATCTGTAATTAATAATTTCCTTCATAGTACTGGTGGAAAAAAAATGTGTAATTCATGTTTTTTGCTCTCTGTATTTGATCTTAGCTTAAACCTACTAAATTACTCTGTAAAACTTTTGTTCTGACCAATACAGCCAGTATACTGTAATTCACTTGACTATTAATATATATTGTATTCTTTGTCACTACTGATGCTTGGAGCTTTTCTCCCCGGGCCTCTACTGAAAATGGACATATATATCCAGTTAGACTAGCCCGGTCAACAAATAAAAAATAAATAAATACATAAACAAATAAATATAAATATATATATATATATATATATATATATATATATATATATATATATATATATACATATACATACACATACATACACATATATATATACACACACACACACACACACACACACACACACACACACACACACACACACACACACGTATATGTGTGTGTGCTTAGCCTTTTACATGTATGCATTTATTATAGATATAAATATACAAATGCATATATATGTTGTTGGCCAGTGTCTTCTTTTCAGGGGAGATCCCAGGTGGTATTCATACTGACTAGGGGGAATTTAGGACACCAGAGAAATCCGTCTGTTCTTTTTCAGTAAGTGCCACAGTATCTTTTGCATTCACTTGAGCAGGTGGGGTATTGGTTTAATGTCTTGGCCAAAGGACAACACCTCGTTAGGCTTTAGTGCAGTTTCAGTATTGGAAAATGGATCCAGGCATCTGGAATAGGACTAGAAACCATTCTCTATTGATATTCTGGCAGAAAAAGTGTATGTGGTACTTGTTGAGCTACTTGACAGTAAAACTTAGCTAAAATTAATTAGTTAAAAAAATTGATCTGATGTTGTCAGTCTTCATTTTATCTTTGACATATGGATTCGGTTCCAAGCATCGGACCCGACTCAGCCGTTACTATAGCCCACGAGAACTAAAAACTCTCAAGCTTAAGTCCTACCCAGAATGCTCCTTTCCAAATTACCTCAGGTCTCATTTGCTACTTTCTGTGACAGATGCATCGCCAATAGCTCTCGAGCTAAGTGATCTTTTTTCTCATATATTTGTATTAAGGTCTTGTGTTTAATAGATTATCTTTCCTTCTATTAATAATTAATGTTGTTTTCTCTTATAGCCTATCCATTTTCTGATAGCTCCTTACCTTTCTGTACCTTTCTTTAACACTTCGGTGTTTTTCTTCAATTACCATTGTTGGTAGTTTCCTTTCCATATCTTAGGGATCCCTCTTCTATCATCATTGGTAGTTTTTTTCTAAAGTACCTCCGGGTATTCTCTACTACCACAGTTGGCAGCATATCTTTGTTTTCCTTTCTTAAAAAAAAAAAAAAAAAAAAGTGCACTATTCTTATATTTTTCTGTCTGCTATTCTCTAAGTGCATTGTGTGTGTGTGTGTGTGCGTGTGTGTGTGTGTGTGCGTGTGTGTGTGTGTGTGCGTGCGTGTGTGTGTGTGTGTGTGTGTGTGTGTGCGCTGTGTGTTTGTGTGCTGCATATCATGGCTGATCAAGTCAAAAGGCACTTCTAGATTAAATGTGGACAAAAACTGCCCAGTTCTGATGGGTACTCTCTCTAGGTTTACTGCCTGGGCCTGGTGCACTTACAGGAAGATTGCTCTGTCTGACACAGCTTCAGTCACTGGGCCCTGGTAGAAAGAAACAGTAAGCTAATTTTGAAGGGGATGATAAAATTTGCCTTTGAAGAACCTATCTCTGGTCATGAAATAAAAAGTATAAAATGGGTGTTTCATCCCATTTCTCATCCTCCTCTTCTTCTTTGAAAGTTGATAAGTCCAAGAAAAAGAGTCGATCAGTGCCAGCCTTCCCCTCAACTCCGACATCTTAAGAGATTTCAACCATCAGTTCCCTCTGGTAGTGGGGAAGCAGTGTGGACCTTACAAGATACTTCGTTACCAATCTTCTCTGCACCAACAGTTTCTGTCGGCACAGACCCAATTCCAGACCATGGAACTGATGGTCTCTGTGCCATCTGTTACTCCAGTACCGATGTCTATGGCGCCAGCAGAAAGTGCTGAATTTTCATTTCTAGATTGTCCTCGGACGAGATACTCCCCATCCTTTGACCCTTTTGCCGGTGAGTTATGTAGTCCTTTTTTGGAATGACCAAGATCACCTTCTGCCCAGTTTATTCATTCCACCAAAATCCTGACAGAGTCTGAGGTGTTGAGATTGGTAGATCAGCTCCTTACGGTGAGGGGAGTTTCAGGTGTCTTAATTTCTAGCCCCTGTAGGTGCTGGAACTCTTACTTCTTCAACCCCGACTACTCTACCTCCTCTGACCTCCGAGGCATTACAGATCCAAGCTCTGACCTTACCGGTGCCAACTGTTTCGGTTCCTGTGAGATCTCCATCTCCGGCACTGATTCCTACCCTGAGTTCTTTAGATTTTTTGGATCCAGAGATCTCTTAGGGCCATGGCTATGCTGACAGCTCCAGGGAGCAAGATTACAATGTTTTCAGATTATCTTTGTACCTTGGGGCTTCAGCATGCGTTAGTTTCACTCTGGCTACAGCTTTGGGGGCTGTCTCTTCCAGATGGGGGGAGTCGCCGGTTCTGAGGGACTCCTCCTTGGTTCTGGGCTCTCTTCAGTCTTCGGGTACCAGCTTTCCAAACCACGGAGAGGGCTCTGTTCACCATGGACATTCAGTCAGCTCCACAGTTGTCAGAGCAATTCCACGGTCTTTCCTGTCGTCCAGAGCCTCTACCAACTCCAACACCAGGACAGCTAGCACCGAAGCTGCAGGAGCCACATATTCAGGTTTTCTCCTCTTCTGACACCTCTCCAGATCATCCTGCTGAAGAGGTTCCTCAGAAGAGAAAGTGTAAGGGGAAACACTTAGATTTCCCAGAGGAATCCATTAGGAAGGACACAAAGTATGATGAAGTGGAGGGTTCCCCACAGTCACCCAGAAGACATCTTCTTTGGAAACATCCTTGAGATCCTTAAGCAGAGTAGTGTGTGGACATCCCAACAGCACTAGCTGGAGAAATCAGTGTACCTGCAAGCTTTCAGTACTCGACTGTCTACCTCTTGGGTAACTCTGCCCACTGATGAACTCATTAAGTTGATCTTGCAGCAGGTGTGGAAGGCTCCTGACACAGTAGAACCCATCCTGAAGAGACCAGACAAAATTTTACTGTTGCCATGGATCACTAGTTTTGGGCAAAGGGATTGGCGGTAGATGCCATAGTGGTAGTGGTGGTCACAAAAAAAAAGGAACTGGCAGAGGAAAGTTCAACTATCCTTGCTCTAACAGAAAGTCTTGGCTGATGGATAGGTTTGTCAGGTGGGTTTACACTTCATCAAACTTTGCATTATGGTCTTTGAACTTTATGGCACACTTCACCAGACTTCAAAGGGATCTGATTTAAATAGTTAGCAGATACTCTGGCAGGAGCCATATCTAACAAAGTCCAAGATCAGGTTGTTTCTCAGCTGGCCACCCTACAGTCCATTTCAAACTCGCCCATGAGTCTCATAGCACATGCAGCTGAAGGGACGATTAGAGCAGCAGGATTGTGTGTAGCCATAAGGAGACATGCCTGGATGTGCTTGTGTGAATTTGCAGAGCCATTCAGGTCTTCATTCATCAATGCCCCCTTTGACGGATCATCCCTTTTTGGCCCTAAAGTTCAAGAAACTTTGTCCAGGTGTGAAACAGGATAGAAAGATGGAAAGATCCTTTCTGCAGTGGGCATACATTTTTCTATTCTTCAGTGGTCCTATTCTAGGAGCCATAGAAGGGGGAAAATGTGTTTCAAAAAGTCACAAGGACCTTTCCAGTACATGTGTGGTAGTGGCTCCCCCAGGTGTAGAGGGGGAAGCTTTAATAGATGTCCATGCGGTAGAGATGGCCCACAAAATCAGGGTTCCAGTGACATGTTCCTGCGAAAACCCTACAAGCGCTCCTGAAAGGAAGCCCGATTACTTTCTGCTGGAAACAGTCAGGGGGGGTTTATCCTTGCACCAACACGCCTGGTTTCAGATAACTTTGGATGTTTGGGTGCAGAGGATCATAACCAGAGGATACACCAGCCCCCTTCCCCCCAAAACTCCAAATTGTGTGGGGGCATTTTCTGGGCAACACTGTCCAAGGCACTTGGTCCCCTATTGAGGTCAGTTTGCATATCAATGTCCTGCAGCTGACTGCAGGTCTTTTAGTGTTGCAGGCCTGGTTCTCCCCTCAAGAATTATTGCAATCCAAACAGACAATATGTCAGTAGTTTGGTACTTCAGCAAGCAGGAAGGAAACAAGTCCTTAGCTTCTTTGTCAAGAAGCTGTCAGAGTTTGGCAATGGGGGATCTCTTCCAGCCACTTTCTGATAGCAATGCATATTCTCGGGAGTTCCATTGTCATAGCAGACAAACCAAGCAGATGCATACTTCTGCCTCACAAGTGGTGTCTCAATCCCAAAGTGTCAGAAAAGGTTTTTCATCGATGGGGCCAGCTTTGCTGCAACCTGTTTGCATCACCCTAGAAAAAGAAGTGCAGCAGCTACTTTGCCCTGATCCCCCCTCTGGGGGAATCACTGAGTGATGCTCTCCCACAGGATTAGCCCTCTCGACTTCTGTATGTCTTTCCCCCATTTCCATTAATTCCTCAATTTCTAAAGAAGGTGATCAGGTTGAAGAGCAAGTTAATCCTCATTTCTCTCTTCTGGTTTTGATAGATTTGATTCCCCTTCCTTTAGCCTTATCTGATTCAGCGACCATGGACTCTGGACCCAGTGCCAGATCTCCTATTCCATACAGAAGGATTAATTCACCCGAACCTTCAAAACCTCAAGCTCATGGCTTGGTTTCTCCAATTCCATTGATCACCAGGCATTATAAACATTCCTCCCCAGTTTGTAGAATTATTTTTGCTTCCCATAAATCTTTCACCAAAAAAACTCTACAAAAGTAAATTGAAAAAGTTCTCTTGCTGGGCTTGTGATAATGACATTGACCCCCCCCCCTTCTCTGCTCCTATCGATAGAATCTTGGCATTTTTAGCTTTGCTTTTTGAAGCAGGGTTATCTTCATTTACTATCAAAGTGTAACTAGTGGCTATTTTGAATTTTCATAATGGGTCTGAAGAGTGTTCATTAATTTCTCATAAACTTTGCAAAGCCTTTTTGAAAGAGACCTTGATGTTAAAACCTCTGTATAAGGATCTGTATATGCTTTGGGACCTAAACATGGTGTTAACAGTCAGTAGTGCAGTCCCCCTTTGAGCCTGCTGCCAACTGCAATTTGAAATTCTTATCTTGGAAGACTATTTTTCAGGTAGCGATTACTTCTGTCAGATGAATTTCAGAGATTCAAGCTTTATCTTGCAAACTACCATATGTGATATTTCATAAAGACAGGGTTTTCTTAAGAACAAACCCTTCCTTTTTACTAAAAGTGGTCTCATAGGTAGGTACTAGGTTATTGGCCCTAGGGCCTATATAAGCCTAGCCAAAAGGTACCGTGTCTTTCGCCACCCAAGAAAATTATTTTCCTGTGCCACTGTCGAGCAGAGCCACAGAAGTGATCCCTGGGGAGAATTTCCTATCTCCCATCCAGTCATCAAGATTCTTCTTGAAGAGTGCTAATGAGGAGCTTTGTTTGATATAGATAGGTAGTTTGTTCCAGAGTATGGGAAGTCTCTGGGACAGGCATCTATCCCTCCAGCATGTTCTGTTTATTGTGGTGACAAGGTTTAGGTCCCTAGAGCATGTAGCTCATAGGGATTGGGATTTCTTTAAGTGGAGCATGTCTAAAAGCTCTGGATTTGACATAGCTTTGTGTGTTAGGCAGAGATCGCCTCTGAGTAGGCAATATGCGATGGAGTAAAGCTGCAGTTTTTTGAGACTGTCTGCGTAGAGCATCTGTTTGAGGACGGTAATCCTCTTTGTGAGGTATTTCTGTGGCCTTTCCAGTTTTGTAGATGTCTTGTGAGGTACATACCAAAAGGGGCATTGTACTCTATAATGGGTCTAATGAGTGACGAGTAGAGGGGAACAATGACCTCTTTTTTTTTCCTGGATGGGAAACCTTTTGTGATGAGGTAAAACCCACAACCCTGGCAGCTGACAACCTACCCTCAATATACTTAAAAATGGCAGCTGAAGCCATCTCCTATCCAGTTTCCCTACTAATTAACCATTCCATATCCAAGCAACGCATCCCCACAATCTGGAAAATTTCACATCCCTCCACTGACTTCTCTAACTATTGGCCCATAACAATCATATCCCCTCTATCAAAAATCCTTGAAACCTTGAAAGGTGTGTTCACACCCAAATAATTAACCATCTCCTAGACAATAAATTACTTACAAATACTCAGCACGGCTTTCGCCCCTACCTCAGTAGTACCACAGCCCTTATTAGCTTCACTAACACCGTCAGGCAACTTAGAAATGAAAGTGAGCTACTATCAGCAATTTTTTTAGACTTATCAAAAGCCTTCAATACAGTGTCTCATAACAAACTGCTGACTGCCTTGTCCAAACTGAACCTAAGCTACTCCACTCTAGCCTGGTTTCAGAACTACCTCATAGATCGGCAACATGCAGTATGGTGGAACAAAGCTCTTTCTCCCTTACAACCAATGACAGTGGGCATGCTTCAAGGGTTTATTCTCGGCTCCCTCCTTTTTAACCTGTGTACAAATAATCTCCATAATGCTACAACTCTAGTCACCCTTATGCAGTATGCTGATGACTCCACTGTCATATGTTCTGCCCCAACTCTACCTGAACTACAGAACTCAACCCAAAAATCCTTCAGTGCTATTGAATCATGGTTGGCAGATGCCCAATTAATCTTGAACCCAAATAAAGCTAAACTCATGCTCTTCCACTCCACTAAATTCAAAACCCAATCCACTTACTTCAACATCACATCCAGTAAAAAGACTTTGATCGAACAAGTACCATCCATCCAACTTCATAGTGTTGTCATTGATCAAAATATGAAGTTCAGCTTGCACATTGCCCAGACTGTAAAAAAGTACACAAGAAAATAGGTACCTTATACAGATGCAAAAACTACCCAACCACAAACTCCAGAATAACCACAGCCAGAACTCATCTTATGTGAACTTTACTATATGCCTCACCCATCCTTACCAACCTCTCCAAATCAGACCTAAGCAAGCTAGATGCCTGCTATAATAAGATGGCTAAATTTGCCACTAGCTGTCCTCCTAGAACCCATCATGTAAGGCCCTAAGACAACAATCTTGGTTAGAACTACCTCACAAACTCATTCTCATGCAACTCTCTACAGCCCACCAAATGTACTATAAACCTGATAAAACACCAGCTCTACAAGGTCTCCTCAATCCCCATGCAAGTACTCGTCCACTAAGATCCACTAATAAAGCTCTAATTGAAGTAACCAGGAGTAAAAATTGCTCAGGTGACTCTCTATACTCCTACTACATTGCTAACCTGTGGAATGCCTTACCATTTGAAATTAGAACTGTAACTAGTTTAAAAACTTCAAGCATCACATTAAATCCCACCTCACCAATTCCTGGACTTGTACATGTACTGGGCATGGGTAGCCCAAACCATGGAACTAGCTGATTTTAAAATTTTAATTGCATATGTAATGAATATTGAATTTAAGTCATATGATGACCTTATGTTGTTTTTTGTTTCTGTTTCTCACTGTTAATATCTATCAGATTTTAAGTCTTCAGTTTGCTATGCTACCTGTATATAAGACTAAGTATCGTAATTGCACTCTTGGCCGCGGTAGTGCAGTGGTTAGCATTGTCGCCTCACAGCAAGAGGTACTCCCATTTTATTCTCGGCTGGAGCGCCTTCTGTGTGGAGTCTGCATGTCCTCCGCTCAGTCGCGTGACGTTTAAAGACATGCAGGTAGATGCTTGCATGAATGGTTGTGCCTTCTTTGAAGGTTGGGTATCGGGCTGGCAACTCGGCACTGTAAAAATCCCACTGCCAATCATTAGCAGACCGGAGTTCTGCTGGGGCGACTCCTAACCGGGAAAAGCTGAAAGACTTTTTTTATCATAATTGCACTCTTATTATATACAATGTCACTACCTGCTACTACTGTAAGAACTGTCTTCTAGAAGCATTGTTATATAAGATTATTGGTGCCGTCTCCCACTTGACCAATTTATCCTGTTCTAGTCTTTTTACCATTATGAATGTTTGTTACTATTTTTTTTTCTTTATTGTATTATACAATTTTGTTTCTACTGACAAAATAGTTTACTAGCAATGGAGCTGTTCTCCCTCTGCTTCCGCGGAAAAGGGGTTTTATGCCCAGTTGGACTCTCCCAGTAAACAAATGTAAAATAAAATAAATAAAATAAAATAATTTATGACAAGGCAAAAGTTGAATTACCTGGGCTTGTTAAGGCACACACTACTAGAACTGTGATTGCTTCATTAGTTTTTCATTCTAAGACTTTCATGGAAGATATTTGCACAGCAGCAATGCGGGCTACCCCTCATATCTTTATTACTCATTAGAAATTGGATTCGCTCTCTAGGAGAAGAGCGTCATTTGGTTCTATGGTGCTTAGGAATATTCTTCCACGAGTCCTCCCAAGATCTAAGGTAGCTGGGGACTCTGTCCCATATATCAAGGATAAAATGAAAATTAATAAGAGCAGATAATGAAGTTATGTGACTCACCATAACATTCCATCTGTGTTGTCCATCTTCATTTATCCGTGACTACCCCTTCCAGTCAGGTTTTTTGGTGAAATGAATATTGGCCCTAGTTATGTATTTTCACATATCCAACACCAGATATGGTCTCTATAAAGGTTTTTTTTTTTTTAGGATTATACTTTCTGTTCTTCTCTCTATCTGAGGTAATTTAGAAAAGAGCATTCTGGGTAGGACTTAAGCTCGAGAGTTTCTGGTTCTCGTGGGCTGTAATAATGGCCGACCGAATCCGTATGTCAAGGATAGATGAAGAAGGACAACACAGATGGAACTTTATGGTAAGTACATAACTTCTTCATTTATTTCAAGAGTGCTTATGACTTTCTTCACCACAAGCTTTGCAGTATTTATTTAGTGTGAAGAACAAGAATGAACATATTCCATACTTAAATGTTGTAAAATTAATACCAGGCAAAACTTAAAAAACTAATGCTTTGCTACGTGATAACAGTAATACCTGATGAGAGTGGGATTCATAACATTTACTTTCTCTTGGCCTGTACATGTGAGTTCTCAGGCTTCATCCTTGGGATCAAACCAGGCTGATTTTGATCATACTTCTCATATATGTCAGGTGTTATAGCTACAATAATAACTGAAATAATCACTTGATAGTTATTGCAGCTATGGTTCACAAGCAAAACTTTGAATACTTTTTTAATAGTGAATTGCGTAAATATTGTTTGCATGAGTAGTGAAGCCATGAAGCTTTGTAACTGCAGTTAATAAAATGTTCTATGGCTTTAGTTTTATTGCATTGGTTTTATATGCAGTAGATGGTGATGGTTTCAAAATTAAATACAAAAATACTTGTACTATATGCAGTACTTGTATATCTCTCATGGGTTCTGTTTCTAGTTCAAAATGTTCTTGTGTCTTTACTATTAAAAAAAAAAATCAGGCCAAGTAAGGTTTTAGTTTCTTTGTAAAAATGTAAGAATCCCAGCAAAGGTAAGCCATGTGAGAGAAGAATGCAGAAACACACGAGGAAACATTTACATATTGCCTTTGTTTTACGTGTTTATTTAAGAAAATAGTCATAAATGTATTCAGTAGCACTGCGTTGTGGGAGGACACTTGGGAACTCACGTGGGAGCTAGTAGATTTATATCAAGGTGAAGATGCATATTCCCCAGGTACAGGCTTTGTAATGATTTGCCTCTTTTGACTTTAATATTATGTGAAAATTGCTTCATTTATTTGATGCATACAAGAACTTCAATTGAATGTGACAAGTTTCAAAGACAAAAGCAAAATCTGATTTATTTTACAAACATGATAGGTATTGTTGGTACCAGGAACACTGTTCCTCCTCTGGGAGTCAGATTGCTGTCTATATTTTCTTTGTAAATGTGTAGATGTTTGGTCTGTTCTTTTAGATTAAAGCAAATAAAATAATGACCAATGTACTAAGCAAATGTAGCAGATTTTAAGTAATCCTGTCTGGCTAGGAGATTTTCATCACAGCATCACTTTTCTTTCTTACTATGCAGAATATTACACAGTACTGTTGTCCAAATGAATTATATACATGCTTTGTGATCTAGTCACTTTCCACATTTATTTTCAGATATATCTGTAACCAGAAATTGTACACCATTCAAATACAGACAGGTAATAAAACACTGCCATTGCAGTAGATGACAAAGCTGATGACTTTAGTGAGCAACCTTAGTGGAATACAGTATATAATTGCCAACTTATTATTTTTAAACAGAAAGGGTATGTTAAATTGACACACATTTTTAGATGTACGAGGGAAAGACGTGGCGATTTTAATATATCTTGGCCACAGGGACAAACGTCTTAATGGAAGAGTAGAAGAAATACTCATGGTATACAGTGTTTAGTGACATCACTAATCTTGAAGAGGCTGCTGATCAGCTTAAGAAAGAGAGGGCATGAAACTGGCATCACTGATCCCGCACTGCCTTTATATAGCTGATGTGAAGTGTGCTACTTGCAGCAGATAGGTTTTCTTCAAGACAAACACCCTTTTCCCCTTTGCATTAAGCAGTAACAATATGATGGCATACTTTTCTCCTTTTGTATGTTGCTGTCAGCCTTTTTCTATATTTTCTTTTTAGACTGAAATGTAATTAAAAAAGTTCTGCATATGCTTCATAACTGAGTCATCATTTTGACCAGTAGATATAACATCCCACATAAGTTTATAAGTTCAAAAAATTGCATGGAAAGTCATCATACACCCTTTACTCATATTTACACTTTATTTGTATAATATCCAATGACCAAGCAACCATAACTGGCTGCAAAAGAAGGAAATATTTTCTATAATTTTGGCAGAGAATTTCCCATTTGAAATTATTGATGTCTCAGATGTAGTCCTGAGCACAACAGCTATGCAGCTGTTGGACCAAGGGCAGATTGTTGAGGACCCCCCCCCCCCCAAAATATAACCCATAAAGTCCAACATTCCACAAGGCATGGATTCATTCAGCCACTCACCACCACTGTCATGTGTAAGAGTGCAGGCAGGGCCACTCACTGACCGTGATTAAACTGTGAACAGTAACAGGGTCATGGGAGGAGGGGCCACATTAACCTGAATATCAGTGATCACAGATCACAATTTCGAGTGATGAGCGACAGAAAGGAGGAAGTCAAGGAGTGTGTAGTAGGCCCTGTCTGACACCAGTTGTATAATATACAAGTTAGCATGTTTTAGAATTACAGAAATGTATTAAACTTTACAGGTAAAAATATTTTACCTTCATTATTATTGCATGTGGTGAGAAATCAAATATATTACATTTGAATCTGTTATAGAGCCAAATGACAGATCCCAAGATTTGTTAGCTAAACATCTACTGTGAACCTAAGAAAAAAAACAAAATGTGAAACTTGTATGTTAAGACCAAAACAAAATGAGTCCACAGATGTTTGATAGTAGAATAAGGGCACTATCTGGAAACCATACGTTCACTGACATTAATAGAGAAAAGAGGCATTGCAGTGACAAGGTTTGGTGGAGAGCATTGGCAGAGAGAGACATTCCACTTACAAAGCTGCTAGATTATGCCAGATTCTAGAAATCTTGGTAAGGAATATTGAGAAATATGAAAAATAAAGTTAATAAGACTGGAGTCAAGAGAGAAGAACTGAGAGAAATTCTACAAAAGAAATATGTAAGTTGTACAAAAAAGAGCCTACGTTACAAAAGACAGTTCAGATACTGGATTAGAGAGCTCTTCTCATGGAAAGAATAATCAACATAACTGAGAGTTAATATTAGTGAAAGAAAGAGCTATCCATACAGAAAAGCAGAACATATGTAAGAAACATGACAAAACAAATGAGAGCTATAGTAGCAACAATCTTTACATTTGTATGCAGCTTAAGCACAGATGACAATGCAGAGAGGCCAGAAGCAACTAAGCATACTGAGCAAAGAAGTAAAGGTGGCAACAGTCTCATGATCCTCGGGGAATTGAGCAGAGGGTAAGATGGTACAGCAGGCTAAAACAAAAACTACAACTGCAGAAATTTAAGAATGAGTTTACTCATACAGTGGAAAAAGAGCATATCCATGTTAAAGGTCATTTTGAAAAAAAAAATGTATAGCAGAGTAAAAATAATGGTCGGTTTAAGAACAGATACGAATGTCACAAGGACCCACTATAAATCAAAATCTTTATTCTAAAAAAACTAACCTACAATGCTTATAATATTAAATAAATCACTAGATATGTTCTTTTTTATTAAACAAGAAACATTTTTATTAAATTATCACATATGACATGGACAATCATAGTTTTATATAACTGCAAACAAACCATATTGACAATTTTAGTTGCAAACATTATACATCACTTATAATCTGTCCAGTCTCTGTCAGTCAAACATTACATAGTTCATTCAAATCCTGCCTTCTTTTAAACCTCAATTTCCATTTTTTTCTAGGTAATTTGCAACTACCCTTTTCTAAAGATCCCATTTCCAGTTGTTTTATCTCTGTTACTGTATTCACTACTTCTAGTACAGTTGGTTTAGACTTTAATTTCCATTTCCTAGTAGATTTTTACTTCTAGTACAGTTGGTTTAGACTTTAATTTCCATTTCCTAGTAGATTTTTTGGCAGCCACAATAAATTAGGCTCAGCAGTGCCTTACCATGTCAAGTCAATTCCAATGCTGTATGATAGCTCAAAAAAATCCTTTTCTTAGTCGCACCAAATTAATCAGCCAGTATTTCTGATAGAGAAGTCTGCAGGGAATTTTTATATGCTTTACTAATTATTCCTTTTTTAGCAACAGCTTCTGTTCTAGATTCTACTGAGATCTGTACCAGTGCTGGTCTTTCGCTTAAGATCCCCCTATTTCTTTCTGTTTGCCTCTACTCTGATATTAATCCTTGATAGGAAAGGCAGTCTCTAACCTGCAGTCAAAATAAATTAATTGCCTCTTCCCATTCTATCACCTCTTTCTCTCTAATTATTTGTTCCCAGTACCTTGGTTCTTTTGCCAGATTTCTCCAATAAATTCCAGCCCCTTCTTGCCTGTTGCCCATATCCCTAATTGAAGTCATCCCTATCAGTAGAATCTCCTTTCTCCATTCCCATGCTGGCTTAGTTCTTAGAATACTTTCTGCTACTTTATGAATGTATTATTCTGTATGGTTATTGTTATTCTCCTTAAAGATCTCCATCCAAAATTCCAGTCTCTCCTTGTTTCCTGAGCCCCCCCCCCCCACACTATTTCATCATCCCTTTCCACTTTGAGTTATAGGTTTATGCTTGTAGTAAGTATAGGTGCCTTAACTGTGTAGTTCTGAAATACCCCTTCAAATTTGGAAGAATCAGCTTATCCCACTTGACTCTTGCCATCTTCCCCTCCCAGATAAAATTCTTCAGATCTTTATTAATTGCTATCCACAACTTCTCCCCTGGTTGATAAAAATAGGCCAGACCTGTGTATAAAACTTACAAGCACTTAAAATGTTTTTAGTCTCTTTATCTTGCTATCCTTAGCCATAAAACTGAGCTTCCATTTTCTCAGTTTTTGTATTATCATTCATTTAGTCTGTTCCCACATATCCTTGGCTGCCACACCAGAATCCTTTCTAATCCATACTCCTAAGTACTTGATTGTATCATGTCCCCATAAATATGGATATCACTAAACCAATTTGGGTGTGGGTACATAATTTACAGCTATTGCCTTTATTTTAGCTTCATTAATTTTTGTATCCCAAAAATACTTGAAACTGTCTTAGAATGTTCCGCAACATTGAAATGTCATTTTCTGGTTTTATCATGTGTAAAATATCATCTGCAAACAGCTAGCTTTTCTTGACTATCATAATAATTATATCCTTGAATTCCTGTGTTTATTTTCTTTGCCAGTGGTTCTAATATAATAATATAATGCAAATAACATAGGGGAAAGAGGACATCCCTACCTGGATTTTCTGCTTAAACAGAAGTTATCAGTGAGGAACCTACCCAGTTTAAATTTTGCCTCCGATCCCTCATATATCCTCCTAATCAACCTTATAATTTTATGAGAATGCAAATGCTTCCATTGCCCTGCTCATAAACTCCCAGCTTCTCTGTGAAATATTTTCTCTGCATCAAAACCTACCAACAGCAGTGGGATTTTCTTACATTCTGCTTCTCTCTGGATCATCAGTGTTCTGTTAATGTTGTCAAATGTTTACCTCCCATCCATAAAAGTGCATTGATTCATATCTATCAATTTTGGGATCACATTTGCCATTCTTTTAGCTGTTATAGACATAAGCACTTTATAATCATGGTTTAGCATTGAAATGGCCCTGAAATTGGATCTGATGAGTCTTTATCCTCTAAGTATTACAGCCAGTACCACTTTTTTCCAAGATGTTGGTGCTTCTCCTCCTCTTAAAATACTGTTAAACAAAACCTTCCAGATCTTTACCATTTTTTTCCTCCTGGCTTCCAGACTTCCACAGCAATATCATCTATTCCTCTGGACTTTCCTGTGAATTGGTTATACATCACCATTTTTATCTCATCTCCTCCTATCCTGTTATTATTTGAGCCTCATCTATCTCTAACCTAGATACATTTATTTCTTTCATAAATATTTCCATTTGTACCTTTTCTTGTCTTCCATATTTTTCTGCTTTATGCAGACTTTCATGAAATTTTTGAAATATTTCTAGAACCTCTACAGGATCTCTAGTTATCTATCTTTGTTATATGTTGCCTAAGCTTGGTGACAACCCTTTCTATTTTCTGTTGCTTGAGTTTTCGTGCTAAAAGTTTTTGTGCTCTAGAGTTATTATCAAAATGCAGTTGCTTAAAAGCAATTTTTCTAAACTCATGCATATTATAAAGGTAATCCATTATTTTGTGTTCATCATTCTATAGTTGCATTTATTCTTGTTTTTTGAGATTCCCTCTATTCTGCAATACTTTAACTTTTGTCAGTTCCTATAAATAATTCTTGTTACTTCTTAACCATATGTTCTTTCTTTCATTTCCAACCTATTTTTAAACTCCAGTTAAATTTTATCCTACTCCCAAACTATATTTTCAGAAGAAATTTATACCTTCTCTAATAAATCCTGAATAACTTCCACTACCCATTCTTTAAATTCCTCACTATTCAACAGATAGGCGAAGAAGCACCAGTGTCTCATTTTTATTTTATTACCCTACATTTTTGTTTTAGTTATTATTGGCAAGTGATCTGAAATAGTTATTGGATATATATCAAAACTTTCAATTAAATGCACATTCATGTGAAAATTATGTTCTGTTTAGTTTAGACCGTTTTTTATATCATGGGGAATAATGTGTAAATTCACTCTGAACTCGTACTACTGAATTCACATCTATTTTCATAAATGTCTTCAAAAATCTACATTTATTTGTTATATTTTCACCTCTGGGCCCAGCAGATACATCTTCCCTGCTGCAAATCAAATTCCATTCCTCACCTATAAGGATATTCTCTGTTGAAAGCTGATTATTTCTCCCAGAATTTTCTTAAGCTCCATTATAGCAGTTTTAGGTAGAAATATAAATATATGCCAGAGTAATTCTCCTTTGCCATTAGCCCCTTAGTACTACAAATCTACCATTATTATCCTCCTCCATCAGTATTGAAGCTCTTCTTGCATTTAATAAAAGTACTTCTGTTTACATTTGCCCCAGGTATTCTGTTGAATTACTGTCCTGAAAACCTGTTTTTTATACAATTCACATGTTCATTTTTACCAAATGTGTCTCCTGTAGCCTAGCTATTTGCACTGTACATTTTTACTATCATTCACTACTGTTTCTTTTTTGTATGTATCTGTGAGACCATTTACAATTAAAGATAATATAGAAAGAGTCATTATGTTAAAAGTTATTATTCCAACCTTTTATGTGTAACAGCTTTTTTGTCAAGTGTCTAGTTCCAACTTTTGTGTTACATGCATGCACTAACTTTTGGCAGGTTGATCTTTTATATCGTTGTTTCTTGTCACAAAATGTGTTCTACTGAAAACCCTTAAACAACAACAACAACAAAAAGAAAAAACACACCCTCAATGCACCCGTAAAACCTATTAATTTAATACTAAGACATAAAACTGTACATCTTCAAATATTGAAGATTTACCCTCCTAATAGGAACAATTTTTCCAGACTGGCAGCCACACTGGCAGACTTGGGTTAACCTAAATGGAAGGTTATGTGTGCTAAGGCGCATGGTATAGTCTGTGCTTCTACTGAGTGCTGTTTGGTTTTGTCTGATCTTTATTACTCTCCCAGATTGGGAAAACACTTGAATGCTTTTAGAAAACATTATCTCCTTGCCACTGAAAGAAGTATTCTGTTTTTAATGCTCCTTATCAGATTGTCTCCATGGAAACATGAGAACTAGATACAGAGTTGCTTCTACAAACACTCATTTATTTGCTAGATAATGTTCTTTTTTTATTTGTTTTCTGATAAAACTTGTTACTAGATCAAGACAAGGGTCTTAATCCAGTCATTCCCTGATGCAAGAGTGAAAAAAGCACATCATTTTTTTCTTGTATCCTGCTCTTTTGACTAGACTTTTTTTTTGCATTGCATCACCCACATTTCTTAGAACTGAACAAAAAGAAAGAAGGAAAAAAAACAGGGGCACCTGTTTATTTTAGTATCTCAATTACATATGAAAATAACTTGGAAAACTTTACTTTATAGCATGCAGATTATACCATGCATTATTAAAACACTTAATATTAAGAACAAAATTTTGTTCTACTTAAAGTTAACTCTCTACTCCCCCCCCCTGTACATGTTCTTCCAAACATTAATTGCATGAAGTAGGGCATAGGCTTTAGGGTCCCTTGCAAGTTTAACAAAGTAAAAAAAAATCAGTATTTCCAGGTTTTTTTGTTCTGTGAGGTTTCACAAATATAATTGCTGCTTTGTAATCCCACATTTGTCCATTTCCAAGTTGCTAGTTTTATTCCTATTGATCTCCATCTCTCAGATTTGGTCTCTGCTTCATTTCCAATGTATTCCTGGTTCTTCTAGTCAACTGTTGTGCTTTTTTCTCTCTCTCAAGGATTTTCCATTGAAACGTTGGAAAAGGCTTCACTGGCACAGTCTTTGTGTCATCTTTATTACCAGAAGAACATAACTCAGTCTTTCGCTGGGCAAAATTTTGTATTTCCTCCTTAGTGTGTTCTTCATCAAAAAAAAATGATTTTGGCCCTTCAGAAAAAAATATTCTGAAAATAGCTGGGTACAGCATCTTGAATTTCAGGCCTGCTTCTTGACATTCCTTGGTTAGTTGAATAAATGTACTCCTCTTCTGCCTGGTGTACAGTGAGCAGTCATTTTCCAAACACTCTGTCACCCACTTTTAGTACTTTGTCCTTCTGCCACAGTTTTGTCAGAATCAACTCCTGCAGTTGGAAGGATTGCATCTTTACTATTAAAGGTCTCTGTTGCTATCTCATGGCCAGGTTTGGAGCATACACATGATGTATGGCCTTGCAATTAAGAACTCCTGCTGTGGAATATCATTCCAACTGCTTATTTGTGCTTTCATAAAATTTATACAGTTTGTTAGTTTCACCTTCTTTTGTACAGCAGAAAATCTTAGATTTTCCCTATGTCCTCTAATTCTGTTGTTTTTTAAACATCTCTTTTTGAGCAGTCTCATATTCAGCCAGCCATTTCTTCATTTCAGACTCTGATTTTTACAGTATTATAACCTCATCTGAATATCTTTTTAAAGCATCCTCCATTTTTTAAAAATATGTCAAACAACCCGAGACAAACCGCAGGAACAACACATACATTATGGCTCCAAGGATATGCTGTTCAAGTTTTCCAGTACTTTATTCCAAAAATAAAAAACAACGTTAAAAACTGTTATACACAATTAAAAATGTTGTGTAAGCACTTTTGTTCATAAATCATTACTTGAAGTTCTTCGGACATTTAAAACCAGGCATACATTCAGTTTAAATAAACCCCTGTTCCTATCATGTGATACATCATCATTCTTCATTTCCCCTCCCATTCAAAACTAAACAACAATTCTATCCCAAGTTGTGAAACCGTTTTAAAACTAATTTCTGTTATTTCATCCTGTCTAAAACTAGTCAACAAATAGAGCCTATATAATTTCTCTACATATAAAAAGAATATTTTGTTAATCTATTCGTAATTTCCTTAATAATAATTCCTAAATTAAATACATATTGAGACAAAGGAATGTTGAAATAAATACTAAAAATCTATTATTCATTAAGACTGTTGCAAAAATATGAGTGTTATAATTATCCAGCTAAGGCTTTAATTTTGAGAATATTGCTAATTTAGTTTCATAGTTTCATAGTAGTGTACTAGGCTATCTGCCCTGGGGCATTTACAAGCCTAGCCAACAATGATGTGGCTTACGCCACCCCGTATTATATAGTTGCGCCTCTCTAGTAGTGACACATGTGGGACCCCATTATTTAGTAAACTATACCTCTGTCTAGTAGTGACACTGAGGTGACTCCCGGGGTAAACTTACGATCTCCCATCCATTTATCGAGATTTTTCTTGAACAGTGCCAATGAAGGGCTCTGTCTCACATGAACTGGGATTTTGTTCCAGAGTACGGGCAACCTCTGTGTTATGAATCTATCCCTCCAGCATGTTTTATTCATATTTGTGCAGAGGTTGAAATCTTTAGCTCGCGTGGTTCTGTTGGATCTGGATTTTTTGAGATGGAGCATGTCCATCAGTTCTTGGTTGGACATGGCCCTATATGTTAGGCACAAATCACCTCTGAGCAGGTGGTATGCTACTGAATAGAGCTGGAGTTTCTTTAATCTAGCTGGATAAGGCACATGTTTGAGACCCATGATCCTCTTGGTGAGGTACTTCTGGGGTCTTTCCAGTTGTTGCATGTGCCGGGTGAGATACATCCCAAATGGAGCATTATATTCAATCATGGGCCTGACAAGTGAGGAATATAGAGGTACAATGACCTCCTTTGATCTGGATGAGAATCCCTTCATGATGAGATGGGCAAGGTAGAATGTCTTTCTGACCACTTTGGCAACATGGTTGTCAAAGGAGAGGTCACTATCGACTTGAGTCCCCAGGTCTCTGATTACTTCTTCCGTACTCAGTGGGTTATTGTCTATGTGATAATTTGTGGGTACTTTGTTTTTCCCAAAGGGGATGACTATACATTTTTTGGCGTTAAGTTTGAGGCCATGATTCCGGCACCAGTTGTCCGTTTCAGTGAGACCTTTCTGTAGGATGTGTGTGTCAGCAGGTGAATCAACTATGGCACCCAGTTTGCAGTCATCTGCAAACTTTGTCAGCCATAATCCTCCCATATTTGCTTTAACATCCGAGAAGTAAATGCCGAATAAGAGTGGTCCCAAGACTGAGCCCTGTGGGACACCACTCGTGACTGGTGGTGAACAATATTAATTTAAACCAGGCCAGTTATAAGCATTAAGTGCAATTTGAGAGATCAACTCTCCTTTTTCTATATACAACATTCACGGTCCTCCCCTACTGTAGAATTCACTGCTTCAATTACCACATACTTAAAGAAGTGCCCCTGATTCCCTGTTACATGTTTAGCCAGTGCATTATGGGGATTTTTTTTTTCTGATACTGTATTTATGCTCATATGTTCTTTCCCTCATGTTACACTCAGTCTTGCCTATGATGTTCCAAAGACCAAATTACCACTGTAACAGCTACAAACAAATGCAATCTGAGGGTCATTCTGCTCAATGCTAGAAGTCTAAATCTCAAAATGCACTTGCTCGAAGCACTCCTTAAAATGGAGAAAACTGACATTTGTGCTGTAACAGAGACCTAGTTCAAAGCAGCAGAAAAAACCCCTGCATTACCAGGCTGTAACTCATTCCACACCTTTCTGCTCCAGAACTTGGACCGAAGTTCCAAAGACGGTGGGGTTTTCATATAGATAAAGGATGCACACACCTCCAGACTGGTAGCCCAGCATAACACATCAAAGATACTTCAGGTGCAGCTAACATTGGGTAAGACAGTGATTCAGGTCGTAGCATGCTATAGGTCTCCAGCCTTATCCCAAGACTCGCAGTCCACGTTCCTAAGCACCCTGGAGAATATTAGGGTCCAACCTAATACTCTCTTACTAGGCAGCTTCAGCTACCCCTCCATTAACTGGGTAAACTATTCATGTAGCAATACACTTGCCCAACGTTTCCTGGAGTTCATTAATTCCAATACCCTGGACCAGCTCGTTCTTACCCCCATTAGAGGTAGCAACATCCTTGACCTGGTCATTACTAACATGGGTGACTGTTGCTCTGTACCAGTAGTCAGCTCCTCCCTGGTTAGAGCCGACCACAAACTAATCACCTTGGAAATCCCCCCCCCCCCCCCCCGCAAAGGTAACCACCATGAAAATCTTCTCCAAAGCTAACTTTGGGCTCCTAAAAACAGAGGTGGCTAACTTCACGGTACCCATGCAAATGGAGAATAATTGTGTGACCACAGAATCCTACACCAATGCACTGTACAAATACATGCACAAATGCATGGATCTCGCCATACCCAATAGAACCAAGACGCTCTCTTCCAAAAAATTGGAGCCAATCTGATTGTGGCCTGCCATAAACAAACTCTACAACAGCAGGAGAAAACTGATGAAGAATAAGATGAAGTCCCAAGACTGGAAAAACACCCTTATCAGCCTCAACAAAAAGTTGAGATACCTCATCAAATCCTTTAAAGCTAGCTATGAAAACAGAACTGCAGCAGATAGCAAAGACAACCACAAGGCCTTCTATAGTTATGTAAAGAATCTCCATGGCAATACCTAGATTTGCTCTGAGGTACTGCACAATGGTACCTCCTATACCTAGCCAACAGATATTACCAGTATACTGGCCAACAGATTCAGTGCCAGCTTTACCCCCCCCCCCCCCCCCAAGGAGCAATCACAATACCAGTAGATTGCCAGGCACCCAGTATTACTGCTGCACAGGTTAAAACAGCACTGTCCAAGGCCAAGAATACAGCTTCTATGGGATCTGACAATATCCCTGGTTGTGTTCTACATGAACTGTAGAGTGAGCTGGCACCTCACCTGTGTGCCCTGTTTAATCACAGCCTCACCTCAGGATTTGTCCCTACTGAATGGCGCACTGCTACAGTCATCCCTCTCCACAAAGGAATAGTGACTACAGACCCTGTGAACTATTTCCCCATTAGCTTGATGAGTCTGATATGCAAAACTATGGAATGCATCATCATGGACCTAATAAACAAGGATATAGGGAATCTCCAAACAATGGATCCTACACAGTTTGGTTTTGTGAAGGGTAGAGTATGCCTGCTCAACTTGGTCAACTTCTTTGAGTGAGTCACTAGAGCTGTGGATGAAGGCAAGGTGGGTTCATACAGCCTACCTTGATTTGACCAAGGCTTTTGATACCATTCCCCACTCAGGAATCATAGAAAAACTCACTAAGCTTGGCATTAACCCCTATATCACTAGGTGGGTTGCAAACTGGCTCACAGAGAGAACCCACAGTGTGAAAGTAGCTGACTCCAAGTCAGACTGCCAAAAAGTCACAAGTGGAGTCCCACAAGGTTCTGTCCTGGGTCCTCTCCTGTTTGGTATCTACTTCTCTGAAGTCCAGGCCAACACAAAGGGACTCTGGCTGACAAAGTTCACAGACTATTGCAAGTTGGGAGCTGTTATTAACTCCCCAAGTGATGTTGACATCGTACAGAATGGCCTCACTGAGACCAAAGACTGGTGTCAGAACCATGGCCTTAAGCTCAATGCCAAAAAATGTGTCGTCATCCCCTTTGGGAAGAAACTGGTTCCCATGAATTACCACATTGATTGTAGTCCATTGAACACAGAAGGCATTAGAAGAGATATGGGAACACAGGTTGGCAGCAACCTCTCTTTTGATCACCACATTGCCACTGTGGTCAGAAAACCCTTCTATGTGGCACATCTCCTTAATAAGGGTTTTGCATCCAGGAAGAAAGAGGTCATTGTCTCCCTCTACTTTTCCCTCATTAGGCCAATCGAGTACAATGCCCCATTTGGCATGTACCTCACTAGACACCTACAACAACTGGAGATGCTGCAGTTGTACCTCACAAAGAGGATTCTAGGCCTTAAACACCTGTCCTATATGGACAGACTCAGAAAAAACTCCCAAGTATTCTCTGTCTGGTATTGCCTATTTAGAGGCGATCTCAGCTTGACTTACAAAGCCATGTCTCACCCAGCTCTGTTAGAAATGCTACATTTAAAGAACTCCCAGTCCCTCCGCACCACACGTTCCAGAGACCTCAGCCTCATTACCACAATTAACAGAACATGCTGTAGGGACAGATTCATAACTCAGACACTGCCCATGCTTTGGAACAGACTTCCCATACATGTCAAGCAGAGCACCTTGCTGACCCTCTTCAAGAGAAATCTTGATGAGTGGATGGGAAATGAAAATTTACCCCTGGGATAACTCCAGTGGCTCTACTCGACAGAGGCACTGGGAACTAAGGTCGGGTGGCACTATGCCAGGGTAATCCTATGGCTAGGCTTGTAAAGGCCCCAGGACCATTAGCCTAGTACACACCTATGAACCTAAGTCTGACATAAAGCAAGAAACACAACACGTGTATTGCAATCATATTCCTTTCAGTTTATATTGCAATCCCCTGATAAAACAGTCTCTCACGTTAATAAACCTGCAATAGGTCTCAAAGTCAAAGTAAACTTTATTGTCATTCAGATCCACTCAACAGTGTAAGCTGAACGAAATTTCATTGCTTCGGTCTCAATGTGCAGACAGCTCATACAATACAAGAAAACAACATGACTATTTAACAAAACAGTAGCAGTAGACAGTTGCTGTGACAGAGGTTATTTCTTCATATAACTAGTAACAGAACTCAATCAGTATTGCACATGTAGATATTGCACAGAATATGAGACTTAATAATTATTCAGTTTGCACAAAGTGTTATCTTGCCTCCTGATTATTGCACAGCAGTAAAGGAAGAACCAACCTAGCTATAGCATCATTTAGAACAATTTGCATTAAGTATTGCACAGAGAAGTTTTTCCTTCAGTTATGTAACTGATAGATCTGATGTCCTGTTATTGGGTATGTTATTAGAGTTCAACAGTCTGATGGCTTGTGGAAAGAAGGTCCTGCTAAATGTGGATGTCTTGTAATGCATGCTGTGATAATGCCTGCCTGAAGACAAGCTGGAGAGCAGTCCATGGCAGGATTAGTGAGGCAATTGACTATCTTTTTGGTTCTGCCTAGAGATTGAGCCTCATGCAGGTCCTGTAAAGATGGGAACGAGGACCCTATAATCCTCTTTGCTACCCTCACCACCCTTTGGAGAGTCTTGCGGTCTAAAGCCTTGCAGTTCCTTTATCAAACTATGAGATTGCTTGTCAAGGTGCTTTCAATGGTACCTCTGTAGAAGTCTTTGAGGACAGAAGGTGGAAGGTTTACTTTCTGCAGCCTTTGTAGGAAGTGTAGATGTTGTTATGCCTTCTTGACAATGCAGTTAGTATTTGTCGATTATGACAAGTCCTCAGAGATGTACACTCCCAGGAATTTGGTGTCCTTCACCCTCTCCACTGTTTCACCTTTAATTCTGAGTGGATGACTTGCTTCCTGATTCCTCCTGAGGTCCATTATTAACTCTTTGGTCTTATTTACATTCAAAGCCAGGCTATTGATGTCACACCAGTCGATCAGATGGTTCACCTCCTCTTTGTAAGCTGTTTAGCCAAAATTGCTAATAAGACCTACAACTTAAGTATCATCCACGAACTTGATGATCTGGTTTGATCTCTGCCTACACTCAGTCTACAAGCGCAGTAGCTTTTTCCTGGAGCTTTCTTCAAGAGTCTGGATACTAGATCCCATCTTAGAAGCTGCTACTTGGTCCTCTGTCCACACCTTTACTAAACATTATAAGTTGGATGTCATTTCCAGAGCCAGGGATATCCTTCATGGGTTTTTGGAGGGCTCTTGCCTGCCTTCCTCCTCCCATCCTTTACAGCAACTTTGGTAATCTCCCAAACCTGATGAATATTACAACAGTGATAAGGAAGGACATAGTATAGTCATTAAGAGCTTAGCATAATAGTAGATGTCCTTTTCACTCTTGCAGTATTCACTCCCTCCCTCCTGCCCTTTTCTCTTTTTTTTTTCTGTTGGGAACACTCTGCTGGCCGAAAGGTCTTGGCCTTTCTTGGCCTATTTCTGATTTTTCTTTTTTCATGGGTATGCATACTCTTCTTTCTTCTTCTTGGGTTACTCTAGTTCTCCTGAGGCACTTCAATTCTGAGTATTGATTGTGCATACATCAACGTTATACCCTAAGCCTTAACCGGGAGCATATGCTTGATCTACAGCACTAGGAGGATGTAAAGGCTTTGGTATACTTGCTGGACTTTGGGCTATCTTTGGCAGAAGATCCCACATGTGATGAATACTACAACTGTGAAAAGGAGGATGTCTACTGTTATGTAAGATCTTACACAACAGTACTTTCCTCTGATTCAGAACAGGGCAGTTCCCTTTACCAGTTTACTGCCTTTTCTTTTGCCCTGTCTTCTGCACTCACTGTGCTTACAAAATAATTTGCTGCAGTAATTGTTTTTTGAAGGACAAAGGGAATTCACATTTGTCCAAATCTGGATAACTACCTCAGCTAGGCTACATCCTGCAGGAGGGTCAGGAGGCTCTACAAACCACAGTCCAATATTCCCAATCCCTGTGACTATCCTTGCAAAGTCTCACCTTTCAGCCACAAGATGAGTTTTATTTTAAAGGAACTCATAGATGCCAAATAAGCAGAGAACATTCCTTCCAGAGGACAAAATCTTTTTTGTGTCAATGTTTTTCAGAAATATTGCTAACTTCAGTCAGATCCCAGTCGGAGAGCTCCTTATAGTCCTGGGAAACATGGCCTCTTGTATATTGATTGTCATCCTAACAAAATTTCATATGATGAAATTGCAGTGGCAACAGAGCAACAGATGCTGCTAGCATGACTAGCTGTTCTAGTATTCCATCCATTTGTTGCTGTCCATCCATCAAGAAATAACTTTCCTATGGATAGAAGCTTCCACCTTCAAGTTTTACTCATATCCCAAAACCCTCACAGTGGACTCCTCAGACCTGTTATAGGGATCCATGCGAGGAATCTGAGAGTCAAAAGGACATTTAGAAAGAAACATAGAATAAAAGAAGTGATAACAGTGATTCTACCCATAAAACCTTTGAAGCATTTCTGCCAGCAGGGAATGTTGAAAATCTAAACAGACAATATCAAGGTGGTGGTGTATATCAGCAAGCAAGTAGCGAGGGGGGTGAGGAACACTCTCTGTTAATGAGCTGAAGATGTAGTCTAGGAGTTATGTCCAACCCATCAGGGCACTTTCCATTTCAGGAGAACAGTAGTGAAGCTTGGGGAGATGAAGGGGGCAGTAGCCCTGAGCGCAAAGTGTTAGGGGGTGCAATCGGCAGGTGCTGATCAGTCATCGATGCATTACAAGGACTGAAATGTCAGTATTGTGTTTGCAATCCGAACTGAAGCATTTTGACACTGTATGTGGCATAAATAGTAACAGCTGCTGGCTATAAATTTAACAAATGCTTGCTACAGTTTAAAAGGAGAAAATATCTGTTTTCAAGAACTAAAGTGCTTTAGCTCTGAGTGCACTATAGCAGCTGCTTTTTGTAAATGTAGCAGAGGACTTTATTTTTATCCTTAAAAGTCCTCTACTACATTTGTAGCAAGCAGCTAGAGCACTAAAGCATTTCACTTACATAAAAAAAGTAGTTTTTCTCATTTTAAATTGTTGCAACTGCTTGCTACAAATGTAGCAGAGGACTTTTTTTTTTTTTTGCTCCTTAACATAGTTGAGGAAGTGCCAGGTCAGAAGATGGCACTGGACACCAGAATAGCTACATACACCTCTTCTGGAAAAAAAGCATTGATTGGTAGCTTAGCAGAACACACGTGCGTCCCACCAAATTGATGTTGAACTATGATGTCTTTCTTATTGGACACAGTCTAGAACTGGTGTGTGCCATTAGCTGCTTTTCCAGAAAACATTCAGTTCATTGTCAAAATAAGTCAAAGTAAACTTTATTGTCGTTCAAAGCTACACCACAGTGTAGCTGAAATAAATTCCGTTGCTTCGTTCCCAGTACAAGGACATACATACAGAAAAATATTATAGTAAAAAGTAATTGACATCACAAAAACATAACATATAAATAGAAATAGATAGAACAACATATAGATATTGCACAGTGTATATTGCACTCTCTTGAATTTCTTGTATAAGGGTATAGGTGAAGAACAGTTAGAATTTCAAATTCAGATATAGACAGTGACTATCTATATTGCACTCAAATGAACTGAGTAAAATGAGTCGAAAGTGATGAGCCTGTAATGTATACTGTTCCTGATCAGACAGATATGTACATGCCTAGTTGACTGGGATGATCAAGTTGACTTTCTTCTGGTTTACCTGTCAACAGTTTATAGCAAAGTGGAAAAGGTTCCTCCATCAGTGCCATAGCAGATTACAGGTCCAAAACACACCTTGGGTGTCACTGGTTCTCACCAATCTGTCAGATCTGTACAAAACAGCCCTTTCTTATGCCTTTGTAAAGGTGCATGCCTGAGTCATTTACTGCTTGTCTGTCTCTGGACTCTATTCTTTTCTGTTTGCCAGAGAAGCACTTCCTTAAGAGGCTCCTCCATTTCTGACCATATAAAAAGTAGATCTCTCCACCATGGGCCCTCCGTTTTGTACTAGAAAAGTTCAAACTTTCTCCAGTTGGACCAGCTGTTTCAACCCTTTAAAAGTTTTATCTTGAAAGACTGCCTTGTTCGGTAGCCTTGACCTTGGATAGGCATATTTCAGAATTGTAGGCCATTATGTGCTGAAAGCCCTTATTTGGTATTCCATAACAACAGAGTTGCAATATGTTCTAATCCATCAATCACTGGGTTTAGCAGGCTCCGTTAGGCTCTGGACTGTCTGATCTAAGGTTGTGGCTGGAGCAGAACCTAAGGGTGCTCTGGGGGAGTTGTACCATGTACTGCTTCTACCAGGGGATTTTTTAATTTATGACCTACCTCTTGATCCTCTCCCTTTGTATTTGCTTGTTTACAACTGAAGGCTATTCCCCTGTATGCCACACTTCCCCACAAGGAACAACTAGATGAACACTTTCTCCCCTGGGATGGACACACCCATCATTCCCTGACAACAAGTGACATGCCCAAGCTGCTAATCAAACCCAGGTCACCTGGGCTGTGGTTAAGACTTTATCCGTCTGTGCCATGATACAGAACTATTCACCTCCTGCTTTATTTCAGTCTCCTCAAAATAAGGGGGGATAGGAGTTTGTATTCCTTTGATTTTCTTAGACCACTGAAACTCCTACTTGGCTAGAGCAAAGCAGTAGAAGAGATCTGCCCAGTTTTTGTTATGTTTGCCAAGGACAGAGAGGGAAAGCTTGTAAACAAGCAGGCCATTTCAAAATGGATATCTGCTTGCTTTACTTTGTTACACTCATCATGACAGGCATTTCCCATGTCTAGTTAGAGCTCATCCTGTCAGAGGTATAGCGACTACCTAAGATTTACTTAGGGAGGTACTACTCAGGAAACTTTGGAAGCAGCTACCTAGTTTTCATTGCTCACCTTTGCCAAGCATTATGATCCAGCTAATAATTCCAGGGCAGGTTTTGCCACAGCCGTCCTGCAGGGCCTTGTATCCCCTCTCATTCAACAGACCAGCCACCCTGTGGAAGTTATCCCAAGAGTCAATGCAGCAGCACTGTGAATTCTGAAGGGCATAGTACAGTTGTGTTAGGAACTTACTATAAGTGTAAATGTTTGTTTATGTTCATTGTTGCTGTACCAGTGCCATCCTTCCTGTCTATTAGTGGGACACTTGTGGTTTCTGGTGAGTATCTAGACAAGCTTTTTCTCAAATTCCCTTGCTACTACCAGACCAGGCACTTTCTAATCAGGGTTCACCAGCAATGGCTTGAGGCATTTCAGAGTTACTATTGGGACTGGTCATTCATGGGTGGATCAGGATGTGGTAATGATGAGCATATCTGCACCTGACAGCGCAAGAAGAATCTGAAGATAGTGCCAGCTAATGTTTTGTTATACGGCAAATGCCCTGATCTCCATGTGAGGGAGAGTCTGTCAGGTCTGGAAGGGAAGGAGTAAAGAGCTCAGCCATTCAGCTTCTGCAGACAGGAATCCCAAGAGTTAGTACTGCAACAGTGAACATACAACAAACACTGATAATTATGGTACATTTGTAACACAATTGTACTTTCTGAAATATATAGTGGTGCTATTCCTGCTTTTATGATTGTACTTCAGAGTGGCAATCATAAGTGTGTCATATTTCTACTTGGCACACATTGATTTTATTACAATATTCTCTGTTAATATTATCCTTGGGCCTTTTTGAGGCAATTAAAAAAAATCAAAGCTGAATTAAAGTTAACTGTGCCTAGCAACAATGTGTTACCGTGGGGACTTGGGAACTTTTGACCCGAAAAGAGTGTACATTACAGTGTGGACCTGAGTACTTTTACCCAAAGAAAAGTATATATCACAAGTTTAAGAAACAGTAGTGGAAACGGATGTCTGCATCATTTTACTGATAGATATGGAAGAGTAATAATTTAGTTTTGCTGTCAAAACAAATCAAAATGTTGTGCTGTTAAAAAAAAAATAAATAAAAGTAGCCGGATCGGCAGTAGTACTAGCCTGAACCAGATGGAAATAATAATTAGATTTCTGTGTCATTTGTGTTGCAAATATCTAATGGTTTTGCTGTTAAAAACAGAAAAGTAGTGCCAACAGTGCTGTAGGGAAAAATGGAGTCAGAAACACAAATATCTAGTGACACATTTTCTCAGAAGACTACCTGTTAACATGTACAGGGGTCTACAAGTGCTTGCATGCTAGAAGCTTGTGAATGATTTGTACATTGTCACTTGCTAAATAGGAAGTGCCCTACCTCCTACTAACTTGATCCTTTTGAATTACATAGCCTTCACACAGCCTAATCCCAGTAAACTACATAAGCCTGCCAGAACCCTGACTCTAACCCTAAAACTCCCCCTTTGCCCTTAACCCTAAACTCTCCTGCTGTTCCCTGAAACTAAATTCCTCAATCACACCCTAAACCTAACTTCCCTGATCATTCCATAACCCTAAACTCCGCTGTTGTTCCCTGACCCTAAGTCTAAATCGATAGCTGGCCTCTAAGCTTGACAACTCGCCCACTTCCTGCTGCACTTAGCTTGCTGGAACTTGGCTTCAACAGCTGGCAGGGCTCTCTCTCCCTCTGTCCTCCCCCGGGATGCCACACATTGCCGGAAAATGTAGTTAAGTTCAAGCACCAACAACAGCCCAACCAGATGTCAGAAAGAAAAGTTCCTGTCTGAAAGACTATGGTCTGTGAGTAGACTGAGACTCAAGCATCTCAACTGCTCTCCATGTGGCTACATATCTTTTGGTTCCAATTAATTATTGTAAATAACTTAGTTTGCACATTGATTGCTTGATTGATTTCTTTTCAAATTTAAATTGTAAGTGTTAAGGCATACCACACATGCAAAAATACACACAAAAATGTAACAACTTACTGTCTTTAGATCTACATAGTACATTAAAACACAGTGGAGTGACATTTAACAAATTAAATCCTTTTAAGAAAGGCCATTTGAGAAACCAGACTAAAGCTGTACCCCTGTGCCAGTCATTAGTAGTCAGTGTGAACTAATTTTTTTATATGGATATCTTCTGAAAGCTGACTGTGATTGTCGAGTTAGGGCTGGATTTCAAAAGAATTAATGATTGTGCAGAAGGCTGCTGCAAGCTTTCATTGTTAGACTAAAAGGAGACCATTCTAAAGGTGAACCTATGCAGTTTTACATGCAGCTGTGCTTATGATGATTTAAGGGGGTCTTCACCCAGTTTCATGAATTTTTTTTCTCTTGCTTCCTTGAATAGGGTAAGTGTAAACTGATGTTGCAGCCAGTTTATAAATTTAAATGAAAGGTGTCGCTGTTAAACCCAGTGGGGAGACCCGTAGCAACATTAACATTCCTTATGCCTACACTTCAAGTGCTGAAAAACAGAGAGACCATGCTCCTAGTAAGAATTTGCATACATGTGCAGTTTAGGAACATCAGTCTGTACGGCGGGAATAACAGTGAAAGCTCTTTTTTTTTTTTTTGCTGAATGTGATGCGTGACATGGATGTTCAGGTCCACAGCATGCCAGCTCTTCTGGGCCAGCAATAGCATTTTTGTATGACAAGACTTTGCTTGTCATACCTACATTACTGATGCTGACATACAGGTGATGTCATTTAATCAACCAGGATTGGACTATGTCATGCCAATGGCTATGGGATGGACTTCGCTTAGCTGGTTTTGGAATGCAATTCATTAACATGGTATTTCTGAACTGCATTACCCGTACATGGTATAAAGTGCCATAATGAGAGAGGCAGTCCTCGGGTAGTTACTGGTGTTACCTGGGTATACATGGCCCTTTAGAACAACATCATTCTGGGGGCTGAACAGAGTAGAGGGCCCTAAGGTAGCATTATATCACAATGTGTGCCCTCTGCTGTTCCCCTACTTTAGGAATCTGACCCCTGCGTTACAGAGAAATTGAGATACTTGGATTGAAATACGTGTTTTAGGTCATAATTGCCTAAGTCATTTGTAAAGTGCATAGGCTAAACGAAACTGTTTATTAAAAGCATAGTCATGATTTTAAACTTGGAGTCTCCATTAAAACAAGTACACAGGTTAAGAGGTAACATAAAATTGAAACAATGCATTATTAGTTTATTGGTAAACTCATCATTTTCATTTTTTTTTTGCTTATCTAATATACATGCACACACACACACACACACACACACAGACACACATATATAGGATCATAGGAGGTTAATAGGCTGTTGGCCCTGAGGCCCTTATAAGCCCAGGCAAGAGTTTAGCCCATGTTTAGACAAGTCCAGAGTACAGAGCCCCTGTCCAGCAAAGACACAGGTGGAATCCCAGGGATGTATTTTCTGTTTCCCATCCAGTTATCTAGGTTGCGCTTAAAAAGGGAAAATGAAGTACTCTGCTTGACTTGGAGAGGGAGTCTATTCCAAACATGGGGGAGTCTCTGGGACACATCTGTCCCACAACAAGTCCTATTGATATCACAGACTAGGTTAAGGTCATGCGTATGGGTTGCTAGAGTGGAACTTGACTTGCGGATATGCAGCAGTCCCATCAAGGCAGGGTCTGAGATTGCTTTTTATGTCAGACAGAGGTCACCTCTGAGGAGTCTGTATGAAACTGAGTAGAGGGACAGGGCTTTTAGCCTATCTGTGTAGGGTAGCTGTTTGAGGTTCTGGATTCTCCTGGTGAGGAACCTCTGTGGTCTCTCCAGCTGCTGCATGTGCTTTGCGAGGTACATGCCAAAGGGGGCGTTGTACTCAATCATTGGCCTTATAAGGGAAGAATACAAGAATCATATGACCTCTTTGTCCCTGGATGAGATACCCTTACTTATGAGGTGGGCCATGTAGAAAGCTTTCCGTACAACGGAAGCAACATGGTGGTCAAAAGTCAAGTTGCTATCAGTCTGGGTGCCCAAATTCCTCACTACTGATTGTGCACTTAGGACGTTATTAATGTGATATGTGGGGACATCACTCTACCCAAAGAGGATGATGATGCATTTTTTGGCATTCAGCTTGTGGCCATGTTTCTGGCACCAGTCCTTTGTTTGGGTGAGACCCGCTTGGAGGATGTCCACATCACTTGGGGAATTGATGATTGCCCCCAGCTTGCAGTCATCTGCAAACTTGGTCAGCCATAGCCGACTGGTTTTGGCCTGCACCTCAGAGAAGTATATCCCAAATAACAGAGGCCCCAAGACCGATCCTTGGGGTACACCACTCGTTACGGTTCTACTGCTTGAGGTGGCTTCCCTATTTTGATTAGATGGGTTCTATCAGTGAGCCAGTTTGCTACCCATCTGGTAACATATGGATTGATGCCTAGTTGAGAGAGTTTATCTACTATGCCCAAGTGGAGAATAGTGTTGAAGGCTTTAGCCAGGTCAAGGTAGGCGGTTTGCACCGTCTTCCCCTTGTCCATGGCTTTGGTGACCGTCTCAATAAAGTCAACCAGATGTAACAGACATGACCTCCCCTCGAAAAAGTCAAACTGTGTGGGGTTGAGTAATTGGAGGTTGCCAATGTCCCTGTTAATGAGCTTCATGATAATACGTTCCATGGCCTTGCAAATTAGGCTACTTAGGCTAATGGGGCTATAATTTCCTGGATCGGTGGATGCTCCATCTTTGTGTAAAGGGATGACAGTACCTGTCCTCCACTCGGCTGGGACAGAGCCGGTACTCAGGCTTTGGTTGAATAGGGTGCCTAATGGTGCTGCAAGTTCATGCCTGAGTTCATGTAGGATGCAGCCTAGGATGTTATTGGGTCCTGTCCTGTATTCTTAGCCATTGAGAGGGCAGTGATGACCTGTTCCCTAGAGATAAGGGGTGGGGGGCAGGTACTGGGGATGTCCTGATTTACTGATGGGGGGGACAGAGGGGAGAAGGTTTCACTGAATCTGTCAGCCTGTAGATTGGTTATATCTACAGCACTTGTGTATGTGGTGCCCCTGATCACCAGTTCTGAACAGATCTGGGTGCTTTCTTTGAGATTGTGGACATATGGGAAGAAGGCCTTATGATTGTCTTTAGTAGATGTGGCCAATTTTGACTCAAAGTTGGCTTTAGAGGATTTCAGCCATGCTCTTATTTGCTTGTTCAGGCTAAGGAGAGATTGCTTCCATCTGGGCACCTGCTCCTTCTTCATCCTGCACAGCATTTTTTTTTTCCTTTTGTTATATAGTTTATTTATTGCAGATGTCCACCAGACAGGTTTACTCTTCCTTGCAGAGGATGATTTTGTCCTGTCAGTTATTCCTGATTCCATGCATCTATATAAATGCTCATATAATACTTTGGTGTAGATTTGGACATTGGTGCCAGTTCCTGCAGTGGGGGAGGGGGCTGTGAAGCTGTTTATACCATTCCTCAGGAGGTCGTAATCAGCTTTGGAGATGTTTTTTTGTTTGACCCTAGCTAGCTGGGGGGGGTTAGGGGAGATGGTAACTTCGAAGGTGACTGCTTTATAGTCGGATCTTACCAGAGAGGATGATACCATAGGGGCGTAGGGGTGTGTGTGTGTGTGTGTGTATATATATATATATATATATATATATATATATATATACACACATGTTTTATATAGGTTCATAGGTTGGTAGTAGGCTATCGGCCCTAGAGCCTATACAAGCCTAGCCATAACAATTCCCTGGATATTTCTTCCCACAATATTTACTTCCCTGGACCCCTGTCTAGCAGGGCAACTGATGTGGTCCCTGGGGTGAATTTCCTATCTCCCATCCAATCGTCAAGGTTCTTTTTGAAGAGGGCCAAGGAGGCGCTCTGCTTGACATGTATGGGCAGTCTATTCCAGAGTATGGGGAGTCTCTGGGTCAGGAACCTGTCCCTCCAGCATGTTTTATTCATTGTGATGACAAAGTTTAGATCCCTGGAGCGTGTGGCTCTGTGGGATTGGGATTTCTTTAAGTGGAGCATGTCCAACAGCTCAGGGTTTGACATGGACTTGTATGTTAAGCAGAGATCGCCTCTGAGTAGACGATATGCCACAGAGTATAGCTGGAGTTTTTTTAGATGGTCAGCATAGGGCATCTGCTTTAGGCCTGTGATTCTTTTAGAGAGAAATATTTCTGTGGCCTTTCCAGCTGTTGCAGATGTCTTGTGAGGTCCATATCAAACGGGGCATTGTACTCTATATTGGGTCTAATGAGGGATGAGTACAGTGGGACAATGACCTCAATTTTTCTGGATGGAAAGCCCTTAGTGATGAGGTGTGCCACATAGAAGGATTTCCTGACTGTTGTGGCAATGTGGTTATCGAAGTTGAGGCCACTGTCCACCTGTGTCACTAAGTCTGTTATCACACTTTCGGTGTTTAGTGTACTGCCACCTATGTGGTAATTCATGGGTACATGTTTTTTTCCCAAAGGGGATAACTATGCATTTCTTGGCATTAAGCTTGAGCCCATGGCTCTGGCACCAAGCATCTGTTTCTGTAAGGCCCTTTTGTAAAATATCCACATCATTTGGGGATTCATTAATGGCTCCTAGTTTGTAGTCATCTGCGTACTTTGTTAGCCAGAGTCCCTTAATGTTGGCCTGTACTTCAGAGAAGTAGATGCCAAACAAGAGCGGTCCCAGGACTAAATCCTGAGGTACTCCACTTGTCACTTGTCTGGAGCTGTATTTGGAGTCAGCTACTTTTACAGTCTGGGTTCTGTCAGTAAGCCAGTTTGCAACACATTGAGTGATGTAGGGATTTATGCCCAGCTTAGTAAGTTTATCTATGATTCCAGAGTTGGGGATGGTGTCAAAGGCCTTGGCGAGTTCCAGGTAGGCTGTGTGGACCACCTTACCCTCGTCCACAGCTCTGGAGACTGATTCGTAGAAGTCAATCAGGTTCAGGAGACAAGATTGGCCCTTCATGAACCCAAACTGGGTGGGGTCCAGTGTTTGAAGGTTGCCAATGTCTTTGTTTATAAGTTCCATGATAGTGCGTTCCATTCCCTTATATATATATATATATATATATACATACACATACACACACACACACACATTATAAAATATACATTTTATATATATATATATAAAATATACATTTTATATATATATATATATATATATATATATATATATATATATACATACGTACACATACATATACACACATGCATATCCACACATTTATATATATATTGCTGTATATTTTGCTTATTTTATTAATACATTAATACTTCTAATTTGTGCTGCTTTCAATACTGGAAACAGTTGTGGTAAAAAATAAGAAATGGTGACAACTGAAATAATATGGTTTCACAGCTTCTTTAAAGTGCTGAGTCGTCTCAAAGCTAACTTCTAATTTCATCAAAACAAAGTTTTCAGCAAATACTATGACTGTAAACTGCAGGTGTTCGCACTTATGTGCATATAATATATACCAGTCCTATTTCCAGCTGTCTGTTCCTGCAGATGTCAGAACTAGATGCCATAATAAAAAAGTATTCTGCCATGCTTATGCATGTCACCTATAAGATTCATATACAGTTGTCTAGAATCTCTCTGCTAGCCAGGAAATGAAGAACAGTGCAGACATTGCCAGAGTAATATAAACTGCTGTGCTGTGGCTCATATAAAAAGGTTTCCTGTTTTTACCTGGACGAGGTTTTCTGTGTTAAATCGTAATTGAGATAAAGGGGAAATATTCCTGTTGATTATATTTGGGTATATGAACTATTAGAATATGAATGAATAAACAAATCATATATACTCAGAACAGCACATCAGTCAAGCGGACAGCTTTAGAGTGCAGGCACTGAAATAAATAGCAGCAGTGCATCAAACAAGAGGACCGCTTTTTTGCCAGCCCAGTAAAGCTGAAATGTTAACCACACAACTATCTGGTGATTGATGCTGTAAACATTTCTCTACCACAGTAGCTGCAACCTCAAAGATTTAAGATAAATATTGTTGAATGTAGTAAGGCCAGCCCTGACTATGGGCTAGATGACTACAGATTAGTTAATAGAGGAGGAAGTGGTGAGGAGTTATGAGCTTACCTGTCCTAGGAGGTGCCTACATCTACTGACAAAAGTGGTGTACAGCAGGCAGCACTGTGGGCTATTAAAAGGGCTTATGTCTGCCAAGCTGTGGCTGCTTGGTAGCCTTCATGGGGCATGGGCTGGAACATACACACACGGAGAAGCGAGTAGCAAGCCATTATGTGTGCCGCCAGGAGAGAGGATAAGCTAGAAAATACCCAGTATCACTACCTGATGATCCAGTCCATGAATGGATGTCACTCCAGTGATGGCAAATGACTAGGCAGCATTGGCAGTGGCTAGGTTGACAGCAGGCATAGGAGGAGTGAAAGAAATTAATACAAAAATAAATATTGTTAAAAGTACAATCTCATTTGAGGAGTACAGTTTTGGTAGCTCCTGTAAACAGACGCCACCATGATTGTGACAGAAGCAGAAAAATCTTAGGAAAATGCATAGGATGTTAATGCAGTAATGAAGGTAGAAGTATCATTGTCTTAGTAAAACACAGTCAAGCTTTCTGATGGTGTTTGTTGCACAGCAAAGAAAGGTGCAGACCAAACTCAAAAAAAAAAAAAAAAAAATTGTGTAACAAGGTCCTGGTTATGGTTGTGAGAGCCTTTTTCTTTTTTTTTTTTTACTGCGGTGACTGGCTTTAGTTTCTAATTTTTTTTTCCAATGGGATAAAGTTGCATACTGTTCAACAGTGGTCATTCCTGCCTTCCTATTGCTTTTGTATCCTGGATGTGGTGGCAGAGGTGGGTAGAACCCGGAAGCATTCTATGTCTCTATGACCTCATAGGGGCTACTATTTATCTATTTATTTATATGTATTTGTTTACTGGCGTAGTGCACCAATCTCAAAGGACCATTTGCAGGCACAGACAAAGTGAATAGGATCACGTAAGAAATTAATAAAACATATTTACAAATGTAGGAATATGCTACAACATTTAGTTCAAGAAGCAGTTTACAATGTTAGAACATGGATGGAAAAATGGAATTATACTTAGCAGAATTCTTTGGATAAGATGTAGTTATAATGACTGAGATGGCTTATGCTATAGGGATAGCAGCATATCATTATATAGAAAGATATGAAGACATTAGAAGAGGCAAGTGAGAGTAGTTGCAGGAAAGGATTCAGGGAGGTAGAATGAATGTAAGTGAGGGGATGACAAGATTAGATAAGGATGGATGAATCAGGGATAAAGGGGTGTGAGAGAGCTGCCGGGTTCAAGTAATGCGACCTGTGTGAATACAGCTACACTGTATTTGGGTGAAGAGGTGTTCCCTAAGTTGTTGCCTGAAGTTGAGTACTTTTGTACGTCTCTGATTGTGAAAGGAATGGAGTTCCATAGTCTAGGTGTTAGGATGGAGAATGCATGATCATGGCAATAAAGTTTAGTTTTTGGAGTAAGTAGGGTGGGTTGAAATTGAGAGATTTTTTTTCATGTTCCATTTGCTCAGCTATAAAAATGAGTTACTTCAGTGGACTGTAAAGTATCAGCAGCTTCATAGTCATCATGGCCTTGCAGATGTTTTGCTGCTGTCTGTTCCCTACCACTGAACTGCTGAGTGACAAACTGTCCATTGGCCTACATGTTTTTACCTTCCTTCAGCTAAATCTATTACATATGTGATAGATGTTTTGCCTGTGATTTGGGGATCACATGTAGACTCCACCTTCTACAGAGCATTTGGAGCTTCCAAGAAAGAGGGCTGGACACAAATGTTATTAAGCTGAGGGTGGAGTTTCCTCATTTTTCATGCTCTCGAATGAATTTGAGAGGAAAGTCTGACCTGTCAAGGCAGAAATAAGCATGGCAGCATCCACTAGTGCTCTACAATGAGACATAGCCTAGAACATTTCCCTCACAACGGTTCGCATCCTGGAGAAAGTGAATGTGCATGTGGACTCTTCATGCTGCAGTACATTTTATTTCCTGAAACCAACAATAAGGGAGATTTGTCTGGCCAGAATATTCTATCACTAGAACACTATTTTCTGTTTGCCCCACCCCCTCCACCACACACACACACCAGCTTATTTCTTCAATGTAGTGGAGATTTTGATGGTGGTTGAAAGATTTCTTCTTTCCACTATTCTCTACAGGTTATGTGACTTGTAGAAAATTTTCAGAGAAATAAAAAAAATCCTCATCATCCTTTGATGGACAAACAAATGCATAGCTTCATGTGATAAGCTCCCTTGGAAGTTCATGACCACATCCCATTTCAAAAAACGTTTAGGAAGGATAAAATACCTTTTTGCTTTTAGGCTTGACTCCTTTTGTAAGTTCTGTGAGCAGTCAGACCTTTCCACAGTGGTACTGAATGTGATGAAGCAGTTAGAAAGCTTTTTTTGTTTGATTTGCACTTCCTCTGTCATTTAGTTTGAAGGTGATTCTGCCCTACTTTATGCGTTTCTTTGGTTGGTTCTTAATTATTTCATTGTTTGCTGGTACCGTACAACATTGTAGATGGCAAAGCTATCTTCCAACACCAGCAAGAAATGCAGTTCTAGTAGGGGTCCTTCATCTGTGCCCACTTTTGAAATACCCTTATTTTCCTTAAACTTCATCATAGATAGGGTTGCCTATCTTACTGTAAAATCAACTGACTTAGTGGATTTAAAGACCCTGTTTTGGAAGTTTTGGAAGATGCTGTTCTTATTAGCCACTACTTCTATCTGTGGGATCTTGAGCTACAGACCCTGATTTCCAGATATCCTTATAAACCCTTTCAAAAGGCTCTTATGCTCCTTAGAATTAATCAAAATTTTCTGATCAAAGTGTTGTTGGAGAATTCATTAATTTCTCATTTTTCTTTACAGAGAAAATTCATTGGACAGGAAGAGCCCTCCACATTCTTGATGTGCAACACTTGTTTTAAGATTTATCTGAAGAGCACGATGAGTTCAGAAAGATAGACAGCTATTAATTTCCTTTTGCACTGGTTAAGGATGGTTGTGGGTGTGCAGGTTCTGTCCAGATGCCTTCTGTCTGCATGGTTTTCTGCCACTAGGAGATTATTCACTTCTGTCAGTTTCATTCAGAGTCTGTTGTAAGAACATATCCACTACAGACACGTTTGCAACGGGCATTGGTTCACTGGTTCCTGCCTCACCTGGCATTACTGCTTAGTCCATGACTGGAGAAGAGGAGCCTCATTTGGTTCTTCTTGCTTCAGGATTCTGCTTTCTGAGTTCTTACTATTTGGCCTTTCATTGTCTTCTGCTTCTTTGCAAAATTTAGAGGTGCATCCCAAAAATTAACTATTTTACTGGGGAATATGAAGTCAGATTAAAAAAAAAAGTATGTGAGATTTCACCACATCCAGTTATTTTTGAGAAATCCCACTGTACTTTATTATTCTTCTACTGTGTCCTTATGTCTGTATGGCTTTCCTCCTATCAAAAGTAGACATTGCTTCAGACTGGAAACCATATGATTTTATATTGTTGTTAAATTATGCCTACAGGTGCACTCATGCAGTCATCTGAGAAGTTCCATTTTGGGACTGGATTTTGCATTATGTGCTTGACAGTAGAGACATATGATTCTCGGGATGAGGCTAGAAAGTGTAAAAATGTTGTGCCACTGACAGAGTTTTAGAAGAGGTAATCCCAAAAGTGACCCCTTGAAGATGGCCTGAAGAAGGCCTTCTCACTGATCAACTAATAATAGTAACGACTTAACATATCTGTGTTCTCAGTATAAAGAAATATCAATAAAACGGGAGAAACACGTTACTGAAGAAAAAGGAAAATGAGGTCTTAAATTGAATTCTTGGAAACACAAGCCTAAGGGAGATAGAAAAGAAATAGAGAAACAAAATTCAGTACATTGCTAGCAGTAGATAAATTAGTCCACAGACTTCTGGTGCCAAGATGGACAAAGGTGTGTATATTTAGATACCAAGCTTACCACATTCTCGCCTTTAGGAAGCTTGTCTGGTGGAACCCATTGTTGATATTTTCTACTTGCAATACATATGCATATTTGTGATGTATGTATATATGTATTTATCTGCAAGGGTGTGTGTGTGTGTGTGTGTGTGTGTGTGTGTGTGTGTGTGTGTGTTTCTATATATATATATATATATATATATATATATATATATATATATATATATACATACATACATATCCAAAACCAAAATGGAAAATATGCCAAAATACAAATACCAGTAACCAAAGTCCAAAATAGCACCCAGGAAGGAGAAACAGCAGTCCACGACTAAATAGTGAAAAATATTTCTTTAATATCTAAAACACATAAACGTTTAACTTAAATCACCGTGTTTTCATCCTCAATACAAAGATTTCATTAGATGCAATGTATCCCGTACTACCTTTCTTTTATAATCTCATCAGTTATCTAATTAAAACCATTTCATACATCAATTTGTCCTTAAACTACTAAAAAAATAAATAAATACATACTTCAATAGCATAAATACTTATAATAAGTTTAAAAGTTTTTATATACCAGTGTAAGTAAATCATATTATGTGCAAACCAGGTCTTTATAACAGCCAAAGAATATTGGTGAATTGGCCAGGAATCAAACCCAGGTTTCCCAGGTGGGAGGCAAGAATTCTACTACTAAACCACTAGTATTATTAGATGTTAAGTTGTCTATCTCGCCTTTGTTGTTGCTGGTTGGGTTCGGAGCCGGTCCTCTGCTCTGACTCAGCCATCTTCTATAGCTCGAGAGCTGTTTACTGGCTCGAGGCTACCCCTTATCCCATGATGCCTACCGATAGCTATCCAGATCTCGTTTGCCGCTTCAGCTGCGAGGTGTCATTTTTCTGGCTCAGGCTCGTATAAAGTTTTTTTCGTATAACTTTCTTACTCTAGAAATATATTTTTTCAGTGTTTTATTGTTAACGTTTAGTCTTGTCTTTTCTGATAGCTAGTGTTTAGTTGTAGTATACCTTCCCTTCTTGTAGAACTCATTTAACTTAGAGAGTTCTCCACTGCCCTCCCCCGTCCTTCTTGTCAGGTTAGCCGTTTAGGTTAGAGGCTTTCCTTCTACCTTTCTTTCATAGGTTAGCTGTTTAAGTTAGAGGCTTTTCCTATAAAAAAAAAATCCTTTAGCTATAGTTAGTACAGTGTGTGTTTTTTTTTTTGCGTAAACTGTATTTTTCTTGGGTAGCTTTTGTGGTATTTGTTGTTTCCTTCTTTCAGGATGTCAAAGGAATCCAAAGTGTCTGGATTCAAGAAGTGTGACTCATGCTGTCAGAAAATGTCTCTGACAGAGATGGGCACACTTCTTGCGTCTATTGTTTAGGCACTGTGCACCTGCAGGACTCTTGTTCTATCTGCCATGCATTTAGTCCAAGAGTCCTGCAGGAGCGTAAGAATAAGCTTATTCTTAGGGGTCTTTTAAAGCCACAGGATTCACCGGCCAAGACCTCTCAGCCTGTGAAATCCTCTAAATCTACCAAGCCGTCAGCTCCAAGTTCAGAGCTGTCCTCGGTTCAGACTCTACCTTCTACTTTGGTTCCGGCTGGCACCGATAAAACTATCTCCCCATCAGCTCCATCAGAAACTTCGGAGCCTTCTTGGAGCCACAAGAGGCTGAGGTCCCCTTCTTTGGAATCGGTACTTTTGGCTCCTTGATCTCCCTTGCTACAGAGCGAGCGCAGTCACAGATCCTCTCACTCCTCTTGATCCTCTAGGCTGTCGGATCACGATGTGGAGAGAGTGGTCAGTAGGTTGCTAAAGTCACAGGCACTTGCCAAGATGTTGTCCAACCCACCTCAACAGGCGTCAACTCTGTCCACTTCTATCGATGTTCCTCCTTCGACTCCAATGAGTTCGGAGCCGGAGTTTGTTGGGGTTCGAGTAGTGGAACCGTCGGCTCCGATAACTCTATCTCCTTCGGTTACATCATCGGCTCCAATCCCCTCTGTGTTGCTGTCCATCGAGGGATCTGGGTGCCGGGGCTCCCTCATCGGCTCCGAGGGGGTGAGTGGCATCGGACCCTTGTCCGACCCCGGTCTCCCTCTCGGAGCTTCGGCGCAGCTGAGCTAGGCTCCTACATCGGCTTCGGAGCCGTCTTCCATGGTGCGTAGAAAGATTCTGATTTCCTCAGAACCGGAACTTTCTCTGCATCGTGGCAGGGACGCCTTCGATGTCACGAGGAGTGTGCTGGCCACTGAGTCAGCTCCACTATCGGCCCTACTGGCTCCGTCCCCTGTAGTGCCTGTGCCAACCTTTGCTGCTCCTCCAGACCCCAAGCATAGGGAACCGGCACTCCAGGGCACCCCATTCAGTGTTTCCTCTTCTTCCGAGGCCTCCCCTGATCATTCAGAGGAGCCCCCTCGTAAGAAGTGCAAGAGGAAGCACATTGACTCTCCTGAATCTGTCACTTCTGATAACAGACTTAGATGAATCGGAAGGGTCCCCGAGATCCCCCTCTGAAGATGTTTCCTTCTCGGACATCCTAGAAATGCTTAAGCAGAGGGGGAACTGGAATCCTCTAGCCCCTACCGAGGATGAGTCTGTATTTCTGGATGCGTTCGGTTCCTGACCTTCCACCTCCTGCGTTTCTCCACCTTTCGATCCACTTATGGCAGTAGTGGCTCGAAAGCTTTGGTCAGCTCAGGATACAGTGGAACCAACTCCGAGGAGACCTGGCAAATTCATCACAGCGCCCCAAGATAAGCAGTTCCTTACCAAAGGTGTTCCTGTTGATGCCGTGGTGGTAGCAGCAGCCACCAAAAAAGAGTTAGCAGAGACCTCTTCGTCTGTCCATCCTCCTAACAAGGAGTCTAGGACCATGGACAAATACGGGAAGCGAATGTTCGCTTCAGCGACCGTTTCTATGAGGTCACTGAACTGCTTATGTCATTTTACCCAGCTTCAGAGGGATCTCCTTAAAGAGCTTGGAGATACCCTTCAAGATCCATCAGCTGAGGGTGCTCAAGCTAAAGTAGCTTCCCAGCTGGCGATGCTTAATTCTGTAGTTAACTTCTCCATGAGGCTCATTTCCTATGCAGCTGACGGTGCGAGTAGAGCCACAGGTACAGGTGTGGCCCTTAGGAGGCATGCATGGATGTGGCTGTGTAATTTTGCGGAACCCTTTCAAGTGTCATTCACCAACACCCCCTTTGATGGTTCCTTTCTTTTTGGACACAGGTGAAAGACACTTTGACTAGGTGTGAGCAAGAAGGCAAGACTCTCTCTGCCGTGGGAGTCCATTTTTCCACTCATTCTAGACCGTACCCCAAAGGTCATAAGAGTGACAAAATGTGGTTCCGAAAATCCCAGGCAGCCTTGCCTGGCACACGTAGTGATTTTTCCTCCAAGGGCAGAGGGGGAAACAATAACAACAGACGCCACCCTCGTGGCAGAGGGGGGTCCGCAGAACCAAGGCAACAGAGAATCTTTCTGTGATAAGACCTTTCAGCATCCCTGAAGGGTTGCCTGGCTGCTCACCTCTGGAGGCAGTCGGGGGAAGACTTTCACTGTACCCAAAAGCCTGGCAAGATTTAACGCAAGACAGATGGGTACGGTCCATTATAGCTGGAGGTTACAAAATTCCCTTTTGCCAACCACCCTTACCGTCAAGAAAATCCCTTCCAGATGTTCCACCCAATCTGAAGGACCAAGCAGTAAAAGAAGTTTCAAAACTGCTAGAAAAAACAGGTACAAGCATGCAAAATCTGAAGGTAATGCTACTCAATGCTAGAAGTCTAAACCTCAAAATGCACTCTCAAAAATGGAGAACATCGATATCTGTGCAGTGACTGAGACCTGGTTCAAGACTCCAGAGAGCACCCCTGCAATACCAGGCTACAACTCTTACCACACTTTTCAGCCATCAAACCAGGACCGAAACACTAAAGGTAGAGGAGTGTCAATATTCACCAAGGATATTCACACCACCAGGCTAGTTGGCCAACACAATGTGTCTGAAATTCTCCAAGTGCAACTAACACTAGGTAAGACTGCAATCCAAATTGTAGCTTGCTACAGATCCCCCACCATACCCCAAGATTCTCACTACATATTAAGATAGAACCAAACACCCTAATACTGGGTGATTTTAACTACCCTGCCATTAACTGGGAAAACTACTCATGTCCCAACACCTTTGCGCAACGGTTCTTGGAATTCATAAATTCCAACGCCCTGGATCAACTAATCCATAGTCCCACCAGAGGCTCCAATATCCTAGACCTGGTCATTACCAACATGGGAAATCAATGCTCCATATCTATGGTCACCCCCTCGTTAGTCAGGTCTGACCATAAGCTAATCACCCTTAACATCCACATCCCACCCCCACCCCCCAGTAAAGAAACCACCATAAAAAACTTCTCCAAAGCCAACTTCATGCTACTCAAGTCAGAAGTGACAAACTTCATGACACCCATGCAGACGGGAACTGAAAGTTCAACTTCTGAATCTTACACTAAGGCACTGTACAAGCACATCCATTCATGCATGAATCGTGCCATCCCAAATAGAACCAAAATGCTCTCATCCAAAAAAGGAAGCCAATCTGGTGGTCCCCTCCCATAAACAAACTTTACAACAAAAGGAAGAAACTTTTGCAGAAAAGAGGAAAATCCCAGGATGCAAAAAACTCCCTTACTAGCCTCAGTAAGAAACTGAGATGCCTCATAAAATCCTCCAAAGCTAGTTAAGAAAATAAAATTGCCAAAGATTCCAAAGACAACCACAAAGCATTCTATAACTATGTCAAGAATCTATATGGCAATGCTCAGATCTGCTCTGAGCTAAAACAGAATGGTATTAAATATACTGATCCGAAGGATATTGCCAATATCCTGGCAGATCGATTCAGTGCCAACTTCACCCCCCTCTCACCCCCTAAATGGCCCATCTCAGTACCGGAAGATTGCCAAATTCCAGTAATAACGGCCACACAGGTACAAAACGCACTCTCTAAAGCCAAGAATACAGCATCTGTGGGACCAGATGACATCCCGGGCTGTGTACTACATGAACTACAATATGAACTGGCACCTCACCTAAGTGTCATGTTTAATCATAGCCTCACCTCAGGTTTCGTGCCCACTGAGTGGCGCAGAGCTACAGTTATCTCAATCCACAAGGGGGGATCCACCTTGGATCCCAGAAACTACCGTCCCATCAGTCTGATAAGCCTTATCTGCAAGGCCATGGAGCATATTATCATGGAACTTATAAACAAAGACATTGGCAACCTTCAAACACTGGACCCCACCCAGTTTGGGTTTGTGAAGGGCCGATCTTATCTCCTGAACCTGATTGACTTCTTTGAATCAGTCTCCAGAGCCATGGACAAGGGTAAGGTGGTCCACACAGCCTATCTAGACCTTGCCAAGGCCTTTGACACCATCCCCCACTCTGGAATCATAGATAAACTTACTAAGTTGGGCATTAATCCCTATGTCACCCAATGGGTTGCTAAATGGCTTACTGATAGAACCCACACTGTAAAAGTAGCCGACTCCAAATCCAGCTCCAGACAAGTGACAAGTGGAGTACCTCAGGGTTCAGTCCTGGGGCCGCTCTTGTTTGGCATCTACTTCTCTGAAGTACAGGTCAACACTAAGGGACTCTGGCTAACAAAGTTTGCAGATGACTGCAAACTGAATCCCCAAATGATGTGGATACTCTACAAAAGGGCCTTACAGAAACAGATGCTTGGTGCCAGAGCCATGGGCTCAAGCTCAATGCCAAGAAATGTATTGTTATCCCCTTTGTGAAAAAACATGTATCCATGAATTACCATATAGGTGGCAGTACACTAAACACAGAAAGTGTGATAAGAGACTTAGGGACACAGGTGGACAGTGGTCTCACCTTTGATAACCACATCGCCACAACAGTCAGGAAATCCTTCTATGTGGCACACTCATCACGAAGGGCTTTTCATCCAGAAAAAAGGAGGTCATTATCCCACTGTACTCATCCCTGATTAGACCCATTATAGAATACAACGCCCCATTTGGTATGTACCTCTCAAGACATCTGCAACAACTGGAAAGGCCTCAGAAATACCTCACTAAAAGAATCACAGGCCTAAAGCAGATGCCCTACGCTGACCGCCTTAAAAAACTCCAGCTATACTCTGTCGCATATTGTCTACTCAGAGGCGATCTCTGCCTAACATACAAGGCCATGTGAAACCCAGAGCTGTTGGACATGCTACACTTAAAGAAAACCCAATCCCTCGGAGCTACACGCTCCAGGGATCTAAACCTTGTCATCACAATAAACAAAACATGCTGGAGGGATAGGTTCTTGACCCAGAGACTCCCCAGACTCTGGAATAGATTGCCCATACATGTCAAGCAGAGTGCCTCTTTGGACCTCTTCAAGAGGAACCTTGACGATTGTATGGGAGAAAGGAAATTCACCCCAGGGATCACGTCAGTCGCCCTGCTAGACAGGGGTCCAGGAAAGTAAATAATGTGGGAAGAAATAGCCAGGGAATTGTTATGGCTAGGCTTGCATAGGCCCTAGGGCTGATAGCCTAGTACCAACCTATGAACCTATGAAAAAAGAGACATCCAGGAAGTCCCGGCAGACCAGCACGGATCCGGAACTTACTCAAGGTCCTTTTTGGTATCAAAAAAGACAGGGGACTGGAGACCGATTCTGGATCTCAGCAGACTAAACAGGTCTGTACAAAGAACAAAGTTTCGGATGGTCACGCTACAGTCCACTCTACCCTTTCTGGGTCAGGACAATTGGATGTGCTCGATACATCTTCAGGACGCGTACTACCATATCAAGATGGACAGGTGCTCCAGGAGATTTCTTTGCTTCAGGCTGGGAGCCAGTCATTACCAGTTCAGAGCACTGCCCTTTGGTCTCACCGCAGCCCTCCAGGGTGTTCACCAAATATATGGCAGTGAGTCACGGCTCACCTGAGATGTCGAGGATTCCAGGTGTTTCCATATCTAGACGACTGGCTCCTCACTGCTACTACCAGGCATCAACTTCTTCAAGCCAGGGACTATACAATCACAATCTGCTCCCAGTTAGGCATTACAATAAACTTTGAAAAATCTATGTTGTTGCCCTGTCAATCTATCACCTACATAGGTGCAGACTTAGACACAAGGAACATGTCCACAAGACTACCACCAGTCCAGGCACTTGGCAGCCTCATGAATACCATCTGCACATAAACGTCCTAGAAATGAGAGCCATGCTCCTAGCGTTGCAAGCCCTTCAGGACTCTCTTCCTTCTGGGACCATTGCAATTCAAACAGACAACATGTCAGTGGTGTGGTACATCAACAAGCAGTGCGGAACCAGGTCCTACCCCCTGTGTCGAGAAGCACTCAGACTGTGGCAGTGGGCGATTTCCTCCCAGTCTTTTCTGATTGCGACGCACATCCCTGGGAGGTCCAGCGTCATAGCGGACAGGCTCAGCAGAGCTATCCACATGCCTCACGAGTGGTCTCTGAATCAGGAAGTTGCGGAGCTTATCTTCTGCAAATGGGGACAGCCTTGCTGCGATCTTTTTGTCACCCCCTTCAACAGCAAATGCAGCAACTACTTCTCCCTTCCGCTTCCAGGTCACTCACCCAGAGACGGTCTAGTCCACAATTAGTCTCAGGGACTTCTTTATGCCTTTCTTCCCTTTCCCCTGATTCCAAAACTCATACAGAAAGCAATATCGTTGGGTTGCAAAATGATCCTCATTGCCCCCTACTGGCCTCGACAAATATGGTTCCCGTTCCTGCACCATTGCCTTCTCGATCAGCCCTGGACTCTGGATCCGATTCCAGACCTACTGATTCATCAGTCAGGTGGGTTGCATCAATCCTTCCAGACTCTCCAGCTCACAGCTTGGTTGCTCCACTTCCAACCTTAGCCAGGCTTCCCAGCATTTCCCCGGTTGTACGTGAGATTATTGTCTCCTCTCACAAGTCCACAACCAGAAAAACTTATGCTAGTAAATGGAAACGTTTTTCTTGTTGGGCAGAGGCTAGGAACGTAGATCCCTTTTCAGCCCCAGTCCACGAAATTCTGGAGTTCCTAGCACAACATTTTCATTTTGGGTCTGCTTTTGCTACAATTCGGGTTCAATTAGCGGCCATTTCTAACTTTTATGTTGGTTTGTCAAATTCAAACATTATGTCTCATAAGCTCTGTAAAACTATTTTGAGAGGGACTACTCTCCTTAGGCCTCCAATGAGAGATCCCCCTCCTCCTTGGGACCTTAATTTGGTACTAACTTCCTTAACTCTGCCCCCATTTGAACCAGCAGCGTCCTGTTCCATTAAGTTTCTATCCTGGAAGACACTCTTTCTGGTAGCTATTACTTCAGCCAGACGCGTCTCCGAACTTCGTCCATACTTGATTTTTCATAAGGACAGGGTTGCACTGAGGACTAATCCTTCGTTTCTTCTGAAAGTCTGCTCAGAAAATAATTTAAACCAATCTTTAGACCTTCCTGTGGTTTTCCCTAACCACACCAACAAGGCAGAATACAAATTACACCAATATGGACGTTCATAGACAATTGCGTTTTTATCTGCACAGGACTAAGGAAACAAGGAAGTCTGACCAGCTATTCCTTTCCTATGCTCTAGGCAAACAAAGCCTCCCAGTTTCCAAGGTGACCTTATCCAGGTGGTTGTCTCACACTGTTACCTTCATCTATCAATTAAGGAACAAAGAGTTACCTATTAAACCGAAAGGTCATTCTACTAGGGCCTTGACCACCTCTGTAGCCTTCCAATCTAGGTTGCCCATGAATTCTATCTGTGCAGCTGCTACTTGGGCGAATCTTCATACCTTTTCTCATTACAAGCTAGATATGGTCTCCAGGAACAGAGCTGACTTTGGTTCCACTGTTCTGAAGAGTCTGTTCCAATGAGCCACCCAGGATTGTAGGTGCTAGGGACGCTGTCCCAACCAGCAAGAACGAAGGCGAGATAGACAACTTAACATAAAGAAGTTATGTACCTACCATAATGTTCCATGTTAGATTTCTTCATCTCACCTTCTTTCTTGCATCCCACCCTCCATCCCCCTGTCCTATTGGAACAAAAGGAGTTCTGGTTTCACTGGCTGAGTATTCTCTGGTTTGTTTCCTCTACTGACTTAGAGAGTATGACAGGTATTTTCAACCTATTTGTTTGGACAGGTTTATTCTTTGGCTATGTCTGGGCTTAGCTATTTCAAACGAGATCTGGGTAGCTATCGCTAGGCATCATGGGGTAAGGGGTAGCCTCGAGCCAGTAAACAGCTCTCGAGTTATAGAAGATGACCGAGTCAGAGCCTAGGATCGGCTCTGATCCCAACCAGCAAGAAAGAAGACGAGATGAAGACAACTAACATGGAACGTTATGGTAGGTACATAACTTCTTTTTCTTGTTCAAACCATAAATATGCATTTTATAAAAAAACTAATGTAAGGGCTTTTTTCTTTAGGATATTTTATTGCAATGGTGGTGATTGAGATTATAAAAGAAAGGGTAGTATGGGATACATTGCATCTGATGAAGTCTTTTTATTGAGGATGAAAATGTGGTGATATAAGTTAAGCGTTTATGTGTTTTTTATATTAAAGAAGTATTTTTCACAATTTGGTCGTGGACTGCTGTTTCTCTTTCTTGGGTGCTATTTTGTGTATATGTGTGTGTGTGTGTGTGTGTGTGTGTGTGTGTGTGTGTGTGTGTGTGTGTATATGTATATATATATATATATATATATATATGTATATATATATTAAAATAAAATTTTATTTTATTTTTATTTTACATTTGTTGACCGGGCTAGTCTAACTGGATATATGTCCATTTTCAGTAGAGGCCCGGGGAGAAAAGCTCCAAGCATGAACAGTGACAAAGTTTACAATATATAAAAAGACACGTAAAATCACAGTACAGAGGCAGCATTGGTCAAAAGAAAAATTATACTAAACACAATAGTAAGTTTGAGCAAGACCCAATTAGGAGAGAAAACCCTTTTATTTTATCCTCATACTATGAAGGAAAGTGTAGTGACTAGAAATAGAGGCATAGGTTAGAGGAGTAGAGAAAGGGGTGAGAGCAGGAAGGGGAAAGAGATATCAGTCTGGGTTCACACATGGACAAAGCCAGTGGGTTTTAAGATGTTCTTTAAAATGTTTTTTAAATAGCGAAGTAGAAGCAAGGGTTGATATTTCAGAATGAAGCTGATTCCAGTTTTTACCTGCTATGTTCGAGAAAAGTGAGTCACCAGCTTTGTTCTTAGATTTAATAGAGGAAACTAGGAGCTTATTAGCAGAGTGTGGTGTAGCCAGATTTTTGTATGGTGTAATCATATTAGTGAGGATAGGGGTGTTGGGGTGGTATAGGATCTTTTGAGTGATAAGTAATTGCTGACAAAGTATATGGTTCTGTAATTCTAGCCATCCCAGTTGTTTGAGGTTGAGGCAGTGGTGAGTTTTAAAGGGGGAGCGTGATGAATCTAGCTATGCTATTATAACAGGTGGAAAGTTTGGAGAGGTTGTTTTTAGATAGGTTAGTATATATAGCATAGGCATAGAAAAGGGTAGAAATAAGGTGGGTCTGGGCAATAGTTTTTCTGGCAGAAGTGGTAAGGAAGGGTTTAATTCTATAGAGGGTACCAAGTTTTTATTAACAAACTTTATAGTGGAGTTAATGTGGTCATCGTAGCTGAGGCGATTATCAATTGTTAGACCTAGTAGGCAGGTTGTAGTATCTGGGGTTATGTTAGTAGCATTGTTAGAGGTTATTGAGAAGAACGGATGAGGTGATTTATGAGTTGGAGTAAAAAGCAGTAATTTTGTTTTTTTGGGATTTAGGAGGAGGCAGTGTTGCATAAACCAATTTTCAACATTATGGAAAACAGTTTGGGTGAGGGACTGGAGAGAGGCTATGTTCTTAGCTGTACAGATTAAAGTAGTCATCTGCATATTGAATGCAGGTGGCTTGTGGACTGTTTATGTATAGATTGTTAATAAATAAGGAAAAAAGAAGGGGACCTAAGATAGAGCCTTGGGGTACTCCAATATTTACTGGAAGTAATGTAGACAGATTGTTATCCCAAAGTACTGCTTGCTGTCTTTTTTCCAGATAAGACCTAATGCTTGTGGATCGAGTGAATTGGCTTTTAGTTTGTCTAGAAGTAAGTTATGGTTAACCATATCAAAGGTTTTTGACAGGTCAATAAATAGCGCAGAGGAAAAGAGTTATTGTTACGTTTTTGTTTATAGAGTCGGTGAAAGATAGCAGGGCAGTCGTTGTGCTATGGAATGGCCTGAAGCCATGTTGGCAGTTTGCCAGTAGATTATTTTGTAAAAGGTGGTTAAGTAGTAGTTTGTGAATACATTTTTCCATTATCTTAGCTATTGGGAGAGTAAGGCAATAGGCCGAAATTTAGAAAGCTCAATAGATGATGCACCTTTATGTATAGGGATGAATTGGGATACTTTCCATATGGTAGGGATTTTGCCCTCTGAGATAGTTCAGCTAATAAGGATAGAGATGGGAGTCTATGGCTTTTGCAGTAATTTGTAGGTATTCAGCTGGGAGACGGTCAGCAGAAGGGGTGCAAGGTTTCAATTTTTGAAGGAGCTTACAGATGAGAGATGTAGGTACAGGTTGTATTTGAAAGGTAGGAGATGAAGTCTTAGAGGTATTTAGTGGGGAAGCAGTAAAAGGAGGTAAAGAATTGGCTAGGGTTAGAATGGCTTCTGTAAAGTAGTTATTAAAGGCATCAGGAATCTGTTTGAAGTTTTTTTGGTTGAATCCTGCAGGGGCAGGAGTAGTAGAGTGCCCTGGCTGAAGAAGTTTGTTTATCCCTGACCAAAATTTTTGTGGAGTTTGTCTCTAAGAATATCTTTCTTGGTAGCATTTCTTAACTGTTTAAAGTGGAGGTGATCTGATGGACATTTGGTGGCTCTCCATTTAGCCCAGATTTTATTTCCTTTTGCCTAGATTGTTTTGTGAGCCATGGGGCAGATTTGGTTCTTATTCTAGAAGAGCGATAAGGTGCATGGTAATCTAGGATTTGAAGAAATTTGGTGTTAAAGTAGGTCACTGCTTCATAAAGTTCAAGATGAGTCATTGGTGACCAGTCACATGCTTGTAGTTCATTTAGGAAGCTGTCTGGATTAAAGAATTTTTTAGAGCGGGAGGTTGTGAAATTATTAGTAGTTGGGATATGGACTTTTTGTCTAATAATGTAGGTAAGCATAAGGTCGCTGATATCGTCAGGAAGGGTTCCTGGTATATAAGTTTAAGGGTGGCTATTAATAAGGATCCAGTCAAGTGTGGTTTCCTTACTGCTAGGTTTGTGGATTCTAGTAGGAGTGGTTATTATTTGTGAGAATCTGAAGAGCTTTATGTGATTAGTAGGGTTAGGGGAACTGCAGGTGGACCAGTCGATGTTAGTCACCCAGTACAATGGTCTCCTGGGGTAGTTGGGTATAGATGTAACTAAGTAAATTTTCAAGAGTATTGGTATTGTTACCAGGGGGGAGATGCATGCAAATTAGATAGATTTGGAGTTGTTGATTTGGAGTTTGGCAGTCAGGGTTTCCAACTTTGTATCTAATGATGGGAGCACATTAAAGGGGGAAATTTGGAGATTAAATTTATAGAGAATGGCTATACCTCCACCTTTTTTGGTTTTACGGTCACATCTAAGGATATTATAGCCAGGAGGGGTAATTTCCTGGTCCACAGTAGATTGTTTTAGCCACGTCTCTGTAAGGCAGAGAATATCAAATGAGTGCACTTCTAGGAGTGCATGCAGGTGGGAAATTTTATTGTTTATACTTCGAATGTTAAGGTGAGCTATCAGGAGGGAATTAGGTGGTTTAGTTAATGTAGAGATCACAGGCAATGTTAAATTGTCTAGGTAATTGGTATGGTCCGTATTGGGGCCAGGGTTTGGATGAATATCACCGTCTAAGAGGGGGTGTTGCTGGGGATATTGTAGAAATTTACAGATTTTGTAGAAATTATTAAAATTCTTTTTGGTAGTGAAGTAAGTAACATGGGTTGCTCTGTGATATTTTGGTAGTATATAGTTATAGGTGCAGGTTATGTTACTGTGGCTAAGGGAGTAGATGAAAGAAGATGGTAAAGTTTGCTGGAAGTGATGGTTTTGTTCAGGAAGAGAAAGATTTTCTAAGAAGGTTAGTAAGTAAGGTATTGTAAGAGAGGCTATTGTGGTAGTTAAGAGTAGTATGTTTATGCAAATAGTTTTGTGTGTTGGGGCCATTGTAATAAGTAGAAATGAGGTAGGAGTAATTTGTGTGAGTAGGTGAAGCAGAAAAAAGGAGAGAGTGCTGAAAGAGATTGAGCAGGGTTAAATTATGCAAATAGGAAATTAGTGGAGGTTGTATAGGAGTTGATTTGGGAAGTAGTCAGTGCAGTAAATGGTGAGGAAAGGTGCGTGAGTAGCCCAAAGAGAGTTAATGAGATCCTAAGTATGTCTAGTGTGAATCAGTAGGAAAGATATAGAGGGGGAAATGTTGCCATCTAGTGGGCAAAAGCTATACAGCAGCAGTGGTACAAGGAAGGTAAGGAGTAGAACTGGTAGTAAAGGAGAGGAATAGTGAAACCAGGAAGGGGGAAGGGGAGGAGGTAAAGAGAAAAGGTGTAAGGCTGCTGGCTGTCCTGGCAGGGAAGGATAATAATTATATATACATTAGTTATTTAGACAAAGTAACATTAGTATCTGGCAGATAACACTCTTTCTTGCTTCCTTGAGGGGGTAAGATCAGGGAGAGGTAAGCCTCTATTCCTTGATAGGAAGAGACAGCAGGTGCAAGTTTTAAAATAGAGAGTCTGGGTCATCAGGTAGGGCAGGTTCTTAATTCTAATGCAGGACAGGCTGTTTGCAAGGTTTCTTGCTTCCTTGAGGGGGTACGTTCAGGGAGACGTAAGCCTCTATTCCTTGATAGGAAGAGACAGCAGGTGCAAGTTTTAAAATAGAGAGTCCAGGTCGTCAGGCAGGGCAGGTTCTTAATTCTAATGCAGGACAAGCTGTTTGCAAGGAGTGAGTACGGACAGTGGAACACTCGGGACGCACAGCCGCCAAGAGCTAGCCTAGGAATCCTAGGAAAATAAAAAAATAAACCTTTATTGAGATCTATACATCAAAGTAACTAAGTGCTTTCACCCTATTCCTATATGTGTATACACACACACACACACACACACACACACATATATATATATATATATATATATATATATATATATATATGTACATATATATATATATATATAGAGAGAGAGAGAGCTTGAGATAGAGAAACACAAATATATGCATATATTAATAATTTATATATATATATATATATATATATATATATATATATATATATATATATATATACATGTATATATTAAGAATTTATATGATATATACTCACAACACACACGTGTGTAATGTTTAATTTTAGGTTCCTTATTCTGGCGTTTGCTGCCCAAATGGAGTGTTCCAGGCATACTTCTGAGTAGCCTCTAAAAACATAATAGAACAACTGTTACTAAAAGCTTTCTGAATAGTTCAAGTTTTCCAGACTTGTGATTTTTCTAGAAGGGAATCATGTTGTTCCCAGTTATTTCAGGTGGGTAGCTTGAAGGCTGCAAAACACAGCATTATATTGAAAAGTGGTCAGATCAGTGAGGTATAATGTAATTCAGAGATCTTCCTGGAGTAAGTGCACTCTTGAAAATTAGATTTGCTCAAAATATGCTTTCCTGACCTTAGTAGAAAACACTGGTCAACGTTTTAGGTGTTGTCTAGCATTCTCCATGTATTTATATTGATAATATTATTTTTGTTACCTGAATATTTGTTCTGCAATGATAATGTATATCCATTTGCCAACAGTAAAGGTGAGGTCATAACTGCTACATTAGTTGTGTAGTTTATGTAGGCTATGTTGGAGAATGTTAGTATCCTTATTGAAGTAACGATGTTGCTCAGTTTGCTGTCATTAGCATATATTGTTATCCATAGTCCTTTTCCCAGTTTGAGAGCAGACCAACAGAAGTAGCCCTAGCACAGAGCCTTTTGGGATAGCAATGATAAATTAATCTACCACTGAGTTAAACAGGTAAGGTATACCCTAACGTATGTCCTCTTGCTTAACCAATATTTTAATCAGTATATAGTGCATAGAGTGGTAACCATTTGTTAGAATCCTCTTGCTTAACCAATATTTTAATCAGTATATAGTGCATAGAGTGGTAACCATTTGCTAGAATTATAATAAAAATTCTGTACGACTTTAGAGAATAATAATGAAATTATTATGAAACCATCAGATAAAGAGGTGCTGTTGTAATGGATAAGCAGAAATTTTTGACTTCTATGTTTTTACATCTTTCAAATGCTGATATATATATATATATATATATATATATATATATATATATATATATATATATATGTGTGTGTGTGTGTCTTTACAGAAATATAAGATTAAAAAAATAACAGAATAAAACAATCATATGAGTATGTGTATATATACATACATGTATATTTATCTCTCTCTCTTTCTCTCTATATAATATATATATATATATATATATATATATATATATATATATATATATATATATACACACGTACATACACACACACATGTATCCATCTATATACACAAACGTGCGCTAATGTGTTTGTGTGTGTATATGTATATATAGGTTCATAGGTTCATACTAGGCTATCTGCCCGAGGGCATTTATAAGCCTAGCCCATTGTTTTGTGGCTTACGCCACCCCTTTAGTATGGGGAACTATACCCATTATTTTGCTGTGCCTCTGTCGAGCAGTGACACTGAGGTAATTCCTGGGGTATATCTGCGATCTCCCATCCATTGGTCAAGATTTCTCTTGAACAAGGCCAGCGAGGTGCTCTGCCTCACATGTATCGGGATTTTGTTCCACAGCATAGGGAGTCTTTGGGTGATGAATCTATCCCTCCAGCACGACCTATTAATAGCCGTGTCGAGATTTAAGTCTCCGCCCTTGTGGCTCTGATGGATCTAGATTTTTGAGGTGAAGCATATTCATCAAATCTGGGTTTGACATGGCCTTGTATGTTAGGCAAAGGTCACCTCTGAGCAGCGGTGGCGACTGAATAGAGCTGGAGTTCTTTCAGTCGGGCAGCATAGGACAGATTTTTGAGACCCTTTATCCTTTTGGTGAGGAACTTTTGTGGCCTCTCCAGCTGCTGCAAGTGTCGGGTCAGATACATTCCGAATGGGGCATTGTACTCAATCATTGGTCTGATGAGTGATGAGTAAAGGGAGACTATGACCTCCCTTGATCTAGATGAGAATCCCTTCATGATAAGGTGGGCAATGTAGAAGGACTTCCTAACTACTTTAGCTACATGGGTGTCGAATGACAGACTACTATCAACCTGGGTCCCCAGGTCCCTGATAACTTCTTCTGTGCTCAGTGGATTGCCACCTATTTGGTAGCTAGGGGTAACCTTGTTTTTCCCGAAGGGTATGACTATGCATTTTTTGTCATTTAACTTTAGGCCGTGGCTCTGGCACCAGTTATCCGTTTCTGTGAGACCCTTCTGAAGGATATCTGTGTCAGATGTGTTTTCTACTATGGCGCCAGTTTGCAGTCATCTGCAAACTTTGTCAGCCATAACCCTCCTGTGTTTGCTTGTACTTGGAAAAGTAGATGCCAAACAAGAGTGGGCCCAGGAGTGAGCCCTGTGGGACACCACTTGTGACAGGCTTTGAGTCTGACATGGCGCCAGCAACTCTGACCCTGTGGGTTCTGTCACTCAGCCAGTTTGCAACCCATCTTGTGATGTATGGGTTAACATTTAAGCTGATGAGTTTTTCAATGATACCCGAGTGGGGTATTGTATCGAAGGCCTTAGCCAGATCGAGGTAGGCTGTATGGACTGCCTTTCCCTCATCAATGGCTTTGGTGACTGTTTTGAAAAAGTCAACCAAGTTTAAAAGGCATGATCTGCCTTTGACAAAGCCAAACTGGGTTGGATCCAAAGTCTGCAAATTCCTATGTCTTTATTTATGAGGTCCATTATGATCCTCTCCATGGCTTTGCAGATAAGGCTTGTCAAGCTAATGGGCGGTAATTTCCAGGGTCTGTGGAGGCACCGCCTTTGTGAAGTGGGACCACAGTTGCAGTGCGCCACTCCTGGAGTGCGTATCCAGAGGTAAGACTTTGATTAAACAGCTGTCCTAGCTGTGGGTTTAATTCCTCATTGAGTTCGTGGAGCACACAGCCGGGGACACCATCGGGTCCCATGGATGCTGTGTTTTTGCTTTGGAGAGAGCAGTTCTCACTTGGGCGCTGGAGATGTTTGGGGGCTGCACTCATTTGGTATAGATATCTCTCCTTTTGGGGAGGGGAGAAGTTTGCACTGAACCTGTCAGCCAGTATGTTGGCAATGTCTGTAGGATCAGTAATCTTCACATCATTTTGAACTAGTTCTGAGCATATCTGGGAGTTTCCTCCTAGGTTTCTAACATAGCTAAAGAAGGCCTTATGATTGTCTTTTGAGTCTTTAGCTATTTTTCTCTCGAAATTTGCTTTGGATGATTTTATGAGAGCTCTTAGTTTTTACTTATAGTGATCAAGGGTGTCTTACCTTTTAAGGATTTTGCTCTATCTTGTAGTAGCTTCCTCCTTTTGTTGTAGAGTTTGTTTATGGCTGGGGTCCACCAGACTGACGCTTGCCTTTGGTACAAAGAGTCTTTGTTTTGCTTGGGATTGCCTTATCCATGCAGTCCTGCAGGTGCTGGTAGAAGGCGTTTGTAAGTGATTCAGCGGCTTGAGTATTGTTTTCCCGGCTCGGGGCCTGAAAGGAGACCACACTAGTCTTTAGAAGTGTGAAGTCGGCTTTTGAGAAGTTCTTTACTGTGGTCTTTTTATTTCAGGTGGGGTGGGATGAGGACCTCCAGCGAGATTAGTTTGTGATCTGATCTCACCAGTGAGGGGTATACTTCGGTGTTGAACATTGTGCTCCCATGTTCGTGATGATGAGATCAAGTATGTTATCTCCTCTTGTGGGGATGGTGACTAGTTGTTCCATGGCATTTGAGTTTATGAATTCCAGGAACTTTTGGGCTAGGGTGTTTGGGCTTGAGTAGTGTTCCCAGTCTATATTAGGGTAATTGAAGTCACCTAGTATGATGGTGTTTGGTGATACATTTATCCCTCTAGTGTTTTCAGGAAGGCCATGTGAGTTTCCTGAGTTTGTGAGGGTGGCCTGTAACATGCTACAATTTGCAGAGCAGTCTTGCCTATGGTTAATTGCACCTGGATGGTCTCCGATGCATCGTGCGTTGCCACCAGTCTTGAGGTGTGGGTGTCCTTGATGAATATGGATACCCCCTCCTTTCTTGGTATTGTCCGGATTTTGGGGCCGGAACGCATGATATGAGGTAAAACCTGATAGCGCTGGGGTGCTCTCAGGAGCCTTGAACCAGGTTTCTGTCACAGCACAGACATCGATGTTCTCCATACTGAGAAGGGCCTCGAGTGCGTGCATTTTGAGATTTAGACTTCTGGCATTGAGCAGCATTACCCTTAGTTTTTTCCTTTTTGTGTTCTAGGGTGGTAGGTTTAGAATTTGAGCCTTGCCTAAAAAGGCACTATGGGGGTGGCAAGAGCCTTTGCCAATATCCGAATCCCAGGGTGACAGGTGCAAGCCGTCCCTTGCGAAGCAGCGTGGCTTGTCCAGCATGTCATCCCAGGCAGACAGATACTGGATCCCCTTTGAATGACACCAGTGTTTAAGCCAATTGTTAAAGCTGATCATCTTATCTCTGTATTGTGGCATCATTCTTGGTGAAGGTAGGATACTGCTCAAGGTCAGGGTCATACCTGCCTGGGCTACATAATCAGAGAGCTCCTCAATGTCTCTTTTCATGTAGTCCAAGGAGGTACGTCTCAGGTCGTTTACACCAGCGTGGACAATGACTGAGTCATATTTGTACCTGCTGTTGAGAGATCTGAGTGCTTGCGTTATGTGGCGGATTCTAGCGCCCGACAGGCAGCTTACTGTGACCTTCTCCTTACTCAGTCTGGTGAGCGGGACATCAGTGTGTCTGACTATGGAGTCACCAATGACTAGTGTGTCTGGCATTTTGTTTGGCCTTAAGGGCTGTGACTGTTTGACACTCTGACTGTGAGGTCTATGTGTTGCTTGGTGTTGTGTTCTGAGGTGGTGGTTGTTTGGGTGTCTGCTTTGGTGGCCTCTGCTGTTTTGGTAGATTTTTGATCAGAGCCTCCGAGTATGTCTTTGTGTGTTTATGTGTATGATTTGAGGTTGTAATGGTACTATGTGAGACTGGGTCTATAGTGTGTGTGGTAACCTTCTCCTCCTGACTGGTCTTGCCAGTCCTATGTTGAGAGAGCTCAGCCTCCAGTTTGGCCGTATAGTTGCATCTCTCGCATGTATTTGTGTTTTGTGGGAGGAGGAAAGGGTTGTTCTGTGTACATGAGGCAATTGAAACATTGCCTCAATATTCCCAGGTTCACCAGCTGAGCAGGAGAGGACACTAGCAACTGATCCCTCGACATGCTAGAAGGGTAGACGAAAAACTTTAAAAAGATTCCGGGGACGTGGGTGACCGAGAAATGGGGGTTGCCTTTTGGGGTACTATCTATGACAAGAGTGCCGTATCAAGGTAATAAGTACTGTAGGAGCAAGTGCTAGGTTTAATAGATAGAGAATAGTCTACTTGGAGTCAAGTAGAGTTGATCTTTTTAGTTATAGGATACGCTGATTTGATCAGTAGTATAGTTCGAGGAAGGTAGTTTTAAGGGAAAATTTGAAGAGTGGACTTTAGGTAGCCCGAACAGTTTAAACCTGCTTAACCGGCACTGCCCTAGTGTGCAACAGTGGCAGCTCCGCACTAAATCGCGCTAACGCGCGTTAAGCGCGTTTTATACCAGGGATCCCTATCACATGGTCGACAGGCCCTATCACATGGTCGACAGGCCATATGATCGATTTTCATTTGGTCGACAGTTCATTTGGTCGACAAGCAGTTTTATGTGGGGGGCTTCACCCCCCCACACCCCCCAATGTGGGGGGCTGTGCCCCCCACCCCCCCCTAACTATATATATCAACTCCAGGGTTGCACAACATTGGGGAGGGTTGCACAACATTGGGGAGGGGGGCAAATCTGCCTGTCAACCAAATGAATTGTCAACCAAATGAAAGTCGATCAAATGGCTTGTCGACCATCTCAGGTAGACCCGTATATATATATATATATATATATAGATATAGATAGATTTTTATATATATATATATATATATATATATATATATATATAAGTATCAAAAATCTACCTTAAGCCATGCAGGATACCAACTCCAGAAAGGAAGCTGCACCAACCACTGGTTTTGGAAACAGCATAAACAAATTTGTTTGTGGTGTTTCCAAAGCCAGTGGTTTGTGCGACTTCCTTCCTAGAGTTGGTGTCCCGCATTTCATAAAGTAGATTTTTGTTTTTTTGTATTCTTAGTTTGTATTTTGTGCATGTGCACCTTTTCATCATGCCTGTTTGTTTTCCGTTATCTATAATATATATATATATATATATATATATATATATATATATATGTGTGTGTGTGTGTGTGTGTGTGTGTGTGTGTGTGTGTGTGTATACACACACAAACACAGCACATTTGAGTAGGTACTTAAATTTATGTCTTCTAGAAGTTTTTTGTACTTCTAACCCTACGATTCCAATATTTTATGAATCACCTAAAATAAACAAAGGTGTATGTAATCCCCCATTTATGCCTATTATTTCATCAAGGGACTTTTTCACTCAGTCACCAACTTGCTCACAATGCAGAGTCTGTGGTTACTACATCCGATCCTGATTCTGCAGAAGCTCTACGAGAAGGGCCAACACCAAAATCTTCACTGAGAATTTTCTCTTTGTACAATAGCCTGTAGTCACTACATTTGACCCAGAAACAGCAGAAGCTCTGCCACAAGGGTCAACTCTCATGAGAATTTTGTCTTTGTAAAATGCAAGCAAATTTAACTTGAAGAACCTTGCTATGTATTAACTTCAGCTAATTAAATATGTACCTGCCTGTGTTGGAAGTTAGTTTTTAAGGGTCTATATTAGAACACTGAAAGGGAGAAATACTGAATGCTCACATGAGCAAATATGCAGGAACTCGATGTTTTTTGTTTATTGCAGGTACAGTGAAGATTGGAATATCTGCCCTTTCTTCACTGTAGTGCAATCTCGGAGTTGGAATATATATTTAGCGGGGGGTGTGGGGGGGCACAGCCCCCCACAGTAGCGATGTCGAGTTTCTGTATTTTCATTCGTGAGCGTTCCATATTTCTCCCTTTCAGTGTTCTAATATAGACCTGTTTTTAACACACCCCCCCGACAAAGTCCTCCTCACACTCTAAAGACCACTTACTAAGCTGGCCACTCTCCTTTCACTTGACCAGTAGCTTACATTGTATATGCCAGTTACTTAGTCTTCCAAGCTGAAAGGTTTCTGCATTCAGGAAATGAAAGAAAACGTGTTCAGCTTTGTATCTGTTAATTGCTTTGTATTGACTATACACTGATTACTTTATCGGATATAATTTGACCTGAGGGTGGAAGCCCTGTATATGCTCAGCCTCACGATGCTTGGCTACCCTACCCTCCAATTCTTTCCCTTCCCCTCTTACTCTGCTATTATACTTTCTAACCACAAGTTATACTGGTGACACCTATTCCCTAACCCCATAAACAACATCACTGCTATAATATAAACACTCCTGTTTCTTTTTACCTAATTCCCAACTTCAATTTCATCTTTTAACACCATTCCCGACTAAGTTTCTCCCTCCCAAACTGCTTTGCACTCCATACATTCATAGTCACACCCCTTCCTAACAGTATCTATCTATTCTACATTGTATCTTCTACTTTTCCCATATAAACCCTCACTTCTTCCTATTTTACCTACATTTTCATGCTAGAGCTTTTTTAACCCCCCCCCCCCATTCTTCACATTCCAGAGAAGATACTAGGACAGCCTAACTCTCTTCCTTCATAGAAATGCTTCTTTCCTACCAACACTCAGCTTTTAGCCTCCACCACCGCCGAATATCCTTTTACCATGCAACTTCTGTTTTCTTCTTGATCCCTTCTTCCCCACTACCTGCCAACTGGAACATACAGATCCCTTTTCTTAATCATGTTACTACTCAGCTTATCCTCTGTTCTTCTACTGCTATTGGGTCATCTTTCTTCCTACCATGACTGTATAATAGCTCTCAACATGTCTCCAACTCTGTCCTAACCACCTATTCATACTTTGTCCCTACACTCGCCACACAGCATTCCAAAACTTTTTAATGATGCCCCTCACCTTTATTCCAAATATCAACCAATTAACTCCATTTCAAGTCAAACAGAAACAAAATTAAATGGAAAAATACACTCCAAAAACAAGCATCAGTAATTCCCCAATATACTAAAATCCTTCTAGGAGACATTCACCTTAATCCTGGCCCCACCTATCTCACTGAGTATAAAGAGATTTCTCTTCTACACACTACTTTAACCATACAATGGTCAACACCCTACCCCGGTAATCTAACATTTGCTGCCATAAATGTTAGAAGCGTAAGAAATAAAATTGCTGAACTACCTGCCTGGATTACTCAAGATATGCCTGATATTCTTGCTGTAATTGAAACTTGGCTTAAACCCAGCATAAAGAATTCTAAAATTACACCTCCAGGCTATAATATCATTAGTAATGACGGTATAAAGAGGAAAGGTGGTGGTATTGCCTTAATATTTTCCAACAGCTAGCACATTTATCCTTACAACAAGTCAAAACCAAAATTCAGATCAGCAGAGCTTCTTATTACTTTCCTGAAAGTAAACAGCTATAAAAAAGTATGTGTTACTGTTATTTACATCCCTCCTGGCAACAATACAGCTATACTGGAAGACATCCTACATTGGATACCCATAATAGTTCCACAAGAAAAAATACTACAGGTGTTGTGAATGTCAATTGGTTGGTCATAAACTGTAACTTCCCTACATCTAGTGTGAACCTTTTTGGTTTCACACAACCTAATCGCCCCACACATTATAGCAAGACATCAAATTTCCTGTTAGGCTGGATCCTAGTATCAGACCTAGCAAATACACCACCTCAGGTACAATGTCTGACTGTCTCAGTGATCATCTTTCAATCTGTACCACCAGACCTCTCACACATCCACTTAAATAGCATGTTTATAAAACAACACGCAACCTTTCCAAGTTTAACCCAGAAATGCTCATTACTAACCTAGCATCTACTAACTGAGGCTTTATAAAAACCCTCCTCATAGAAGATGCTCTAAATGCATTCAGTACAACTTACTTAAATATCCTGATTAGCCTTGCACCTCCTAGAAGGAAGAGACTGAAAACAAATAATAAAATATGGCTACTCAAAAAGAATGGAATGCTAACGTAGGACAGAGAAAAAGCATAGAAAGAATGGCAAAATTATAAACACCACAGTATGTTATACTTCAGAATGCTTACCAATCGTACTAAAAAACAAATTAAAGAAGACAAAAAAACTATACTTTAATAACTTTCAGAATAATAGTAAACACAACCCTAAAAATTATAGACAACCATTAAAGATATCTTATATCTTGGCCATAAATTCAACCCTAAGCCCTGTCTCAGTAGCTCATCACTAAAAAACTGCAGTACAGTTCAACTCTTATTTCATAGATAAAATAGCATTTCTAACTAAGGATTCCCCAACGTCTAATCCTAACCCTGCACAGCAGCTATATATCACCACATCCACTTTCACCTTCAAACCTTTGGCCACATCCTGTGTGAAACTACTCTTAAACTCAAACCATGCTCTACATCAGCTTATGACCATCCAAGTGAATACCTTAAAATAGCATTGCCTACTCTGTCTCAATACTTGGTCAGTCCAGGAATCTCACATTCCCTATCTCTGGAAAAAAGTCACACATTATTCCTTCTGCACAAAGGAGGGCATTCAACAGACATAACTAATTTTAAATCTATAGCAGTCATATCCCTCTCTCCAAAATACTTAAAAATATATTCAAAAACAATTGCTAAACTAACTCCAGTAGGAAGAACCCCTGTCCCCCACACAACATGACTTCCTTTCTTCCCATCGTACTAACATTGCACTTCTAACCTATATAGATATTGTCAGTAAAACTAGAGGTAGCGGCAAACTTGTCCCTTCCTTATTTCTAGACTTGTCTAAAGACTTCACCACAGTTTGTCACAGCAAATGTCTACTTCAAATGTCCTTATTAGGTCTCTTTCAGTACATCTTGGTTCAAAAGCTATCTGTCCAGTAGGAATCATTCAGTAAAATGTACTCCATCCTCTCTTCGTGTCTCCCAGTCACCAGCAGTGTATCACAAGGCTCTGTCCTTGGTCCCCTCCTCTTTAACATTCTCATTAACACCTTCCACACATCCACACAACAGGCATCCCTAATAACAGTATGCAGATGACTCCACATTCATTTACACACCTGACAACAGGGCACACCTCCAAAACATTACTCAGGAAACTTTAATAGCAACTGAAACATGGCATTGTAACTCGCAGCTCGTGTTCAACCCTAAAGAAACCAAACTAGTCCTTTTTCTCCAAATCCCTCTCCCAGGAAAAAACAAAATTTCAAGTCCTCTCTCTTGATCATACAACCATTGAAGTCACTTCTTATAGCAAATTATTAGGGATGATAGTGAATGGAGGTCCTAAATTTGACCTGCATGTGTAAAATTGCATAAGAAAAAAATCATCAGAGGCTAAGGTTGCTTTATAGAGCCAAAAACGTTCTCACTGATGCAACTAAAGCTACACTTATCACAGTTTATCTTCTCCCCACAGCTTCTTTATGGTGCCCCATCTTTACTAACTTTGCTAACATTCAGGCATCACAAAAATCAAAACTTGAACAAAGCTATAACAAAGATGATAAATTTGCAGCAGATACCCCTTTCAGAACCCACCACTGTGTAGGACTAAAAAGCCTAAATTGGTTAGAACTACCCCATCAACTAACATATACACAGCTTCTTACCACCTATAAAATTATCCAGAATCTGTCTGGTTGTCTAACAATAATAACGTTCTACACACCTATGTTCCTAGTTGGTAATTATGATCCAGTGTCCACAAACCTATCAAATCTGTCAATAAATAAATAAATCTGTGGGCATTGTCTGCATTTGTACCACATTGCTTAGGCCTGGAACACGTTATCTCTATCCATCGTGTCAGTACCCTCCTATCCATCCTTCAAAACCATTCTGAAAGACTTCCTAGCCAAAGTTTGTTCTTGCTCCAGGATAAACTGTATTCATAAATGTGAACAGATATCTATTCATACCTTACATCTCCTTACTCTCCCTTCTTCAATCACTTCCTTCTATCAGTTTTTCTCCCCTAACTTTCTCTCTAAATATACCATAAGCCTGCTTTTCTCTTACTTTGTCTTGCAATTCCAATTTTTATTATACTAACTTACCTCAAACTGTGATTCCTGTAGTTTTTATATTAGGAAAACTATTAGAACTTTAAGCAGAAGGATCTGCAAGGATATATTAGCTATTAAGAAAAAGGATTCTAACAGTGCTTTGGCTAGTCATGATTTGATATGCTCTGAATTTAAAAAGTTTTCCTTTTCAGTATTTCATCAGGTAGATGACAGTTTTTTATCAGGGGATTTTAAAATTTTTAGAGTGCTGTGAATCAGCTTAACAGATTAGACTTCAGACCAGTCGTGCACTGGGAGTTAATGAGGCTATTAATATAAAATGTTTTTTACAGCTTCAAAAAGTTATTTAAGGCTGATATGTTCAAATATTGAAAAAATGGTGGTTTACATGTTTTAGGTATATTTAGAAGTATTTAAATTGACAAAATACTGTTTTATTTATGTGCATATACATTTTTAATTTGCACTTGATTATGTCATTCATTTTGGTTCTCCTTACCTTAAATTTCTATATAAACTGGTTAAAATTTCTCTAACTTTTTAATCATTGTCATATAACTTTTATCTATTCTTAACCAATGCTTTCATATTATATCTAACGTGTTATAATTGTTCAAACTGTATTTGTTTTTGTGTTATTTTTGAAGACTATAAGATTACTGTTCTTAAAACATTTTGTAATACTCTGGCACTTTTCTCCCTGGTCCTCTGTTAAAAATGGGTCCTTACCTAGTCAGACTTACCCGATAATCAAATGTCAATAAATAAAGTAAATAAAAGAGTGCCCCTATCTATATTTCTTGAGAATAAATTGAAATGTTTATTGTAAAATGTGAAGAGTTACATACGTGATAGTGCTGTCTTTGTAAACAAGTTATCTGAATGGAAATGGAAAAGACAATGTGATGGAAATTTTTACTTGTGACACTAGTTGTGAACTTATTTTTCACTGTAATACCAAATGATTTTGTGAATAATGCTATAAGTAGATATTTATCTGTCCATACTGATGTTGTGAATTCCAATATCATGAGCATGTGTGAATTATTTTATCTAGTATTGGAGAATAATACTGTTTTATTTCATGACAAATCTTTTTTACAGATGCAGGGATTAGCAATGGGAACCCCAGTAGCTAACACATATGCTAACATACCCATGTCATTATGGGAGGATGAATTTATATATATCTATATATATATATATATATATATATATATATATATATATATATATATATATAAAACTTCTAACAGTTTTAAGGACCATATTTTGTTCTATAAGCACTTTGTGGATGACTTTCTTATATTATGGAGAGACTCAGTCCAATTACTAGATAAATTCATTAGTTATCTCACTTCAATGACAACTTTTATAAATTTCAAAATACTTGTTTAGGCGAAGATATTTCATTCCTTGATATAGCAATTGAAAAAAAATCAAACGAGGTAGATAGCAGTACTAGGGTATATAAGAAAAGCTTAAAGAAAAATACATGTTTACAGTTTACTATCAAAATGTTGAAAGTAAAAAAAAAAATCTATTCACTTGATCGAATTGACAGTCCAAAATCACCTTGACTTCCACATTCAAACAAATTTGGAATGTCAGGAGGTGATGTCAGACCCTCAGGAAGTTGTGCTGGAGCTGCCGTCCGAATTGTACGTCTACACCACAAGTTTTTACAGTTTTGCAGGGGGGGCAAATAAAAAATAAAAATAAAAACAAAAAAAACTTTTTTTAACATATTTGCAGGGGGTGCAAGTCCCCCTGAGCCCCCCCCCCCCCACACTCCCTGCAAATTATATAGAGAGATTGCACTACAGTGAGAAAAAGGATACATTTCTCAATCCCCACTGTAGTGCAATATGTTATGAGAAAGTTGAATGCACATTAGTGAACGTACATTACCATTCACTAATGTGCATTCAAACATTTTCAGAAAGGCATTATGGAAACTGGAAAAGATGCATTTGCCCAACCATATTTACATTGTCCGAGTATGCATCCTCCCTCTTTTTTTTTTTCCCCTAACATAGTTAAGAGCCAGATGTTGAGATATTCTTGAGTGAATACTGATAATACTTCTTGGCAAGAACAGATGGATATGCTAGATACTAAATTTATTGCAAGAGGATATGAACCTAACCTAGTGAAAACAGTCAAGAATGAAATTATAAAACATTGGGGGACCAACGCTAAACCCTTATTTAACAGCACTTTAAATACTGATGCAGGTCAGAATGAGCCTGTTAATAATAATATGAAAGATGAAGTACTAAGAATTACTAGAAATTAAAATAGGCATACACATGCATTTAAACAGATAATAGGAAAAAAATGGCATTTAATTGTAAATACAGACCCATTAAAAATATTTATACCTTTAATATCAACATTTACTTTTAGAGAAGCACTGTATGCGTAAAGTTTTACATAATTTTGTAATCTTGAGCTGCCTTAGTTTGGAGCTGCATCCTCTATGCAGGTGTCTGAGGAATGTAGTCAGATGAAGTGGGATGGATTTCTCTGAGGAAGCCATTGGAGATTCCTTTCTGTGAACAGTATCTATTCAAGGCACATGAATGAAAAGACCATAATCAGAATGCGACATTTGATAGTACACAAATGCAGCCAAACTCATAAGCCACTGATTGTTCAAACATTAGACAAATTAATTCACAGTAATTGGCCTTGCAGGTTAACCAAAGAGAAAGATTTAGATATACTAAGTTAGTATATACCTTGATTATCTTTGCATGTGTCATATATACATGCATGTATATTTAAAAGTATCATCTAATCTCAAACTCTTCCATTTTAAAATATGCAGTTTTTCCCATATCTTCCGTTTAAAATCCTGATTTCTTTGTCTCCTTAGCTGGGATTCAAAAAGTCAGTTACAGCCAAGATCTTTGACACAGACTGATAAAAAAAAAATCCCTGACTGCAGCCCAGATGACACATTTCAATTAACATCTCAGGAAATGGAATGAGACAGATGTGGGTGGACAGAAGTGAGATGCTAGCACCAGTTTGGAGAGAATGTTAGATTTCCTTCCTTATCACTGTTGAAGTATTCCTTACTAAAGGGATCCCCTGGCAAGGGTACCCCAATGAATGGCTAGTATACCAATGCCTTGGGTATCAAGGACATTGTTCATTATATGTATGCTTCCCGCTCATGGTGTAGGGCATAAAGGTGATGTATGGACATACATAGCTAAGAACTTCTTTGCTGCCAGTCCGTAAATGCCATCTTTGATCGTTGATTTGAACACTCCTTTGTTTCTGCTGGTTACCAAGCTGATTTCATGTAAGTGCTCCTGTGAGTTTTTTCTTCTTATCTTGTCCTTTTTGTTGAGAGGTTACATGTCATCCAGAAAGGCAAAATGTCACTGTGGGAGACAAATTCCCTATAAGGACCATCACGAGCAGTGTTTTGTTTTGTGTGGGTGCTTTTCACGATCATATGCCTTGCCCAGTTTGTCAAGTGTTTGTCCCTTAGACTCTTTGTACTTGTCTCTCCTCCTCTATCTGTCTTGAGAACCAGCATCTTAAGTTGTTGGTGCAAGGTGCAGTGGGGTAATCAGCACTGCCTGAAGGTTAGCCATTTGCCGAGAAGAAGACCAAAAAAGTTAGGTCAGATTTGGCTGCTGTACCACCTCCCCCAGACAGTAGTCATGAGGCTGGTGAAAGCCCAGAGGATTGTCTGGATATTCCGTCAAATTCCTGTACAGTGATTACTTCGGAAGCCGGCATGAATCTGACTTCTCACACATCATAGTAGGCTCTGCAGACGTCCATTACAGATGTTGAGCTGATTATATTTAAGGGACTGAAGAGTGTCCCTCAGATTTTTGTTAGGGTGGAGATTCCAACTACATTGATGGAGTGTCGGCAGGGGTCCGAACCTCCTAAAATCTTTAGGGCTGACATCCCTTTGAAAAAGAAGCAGAAAATAAAACATGTTTTCCTACTCTGAAGGATCCTCAGTGTGAATGGCAGGGTTTTACACAGGGTTTGTTTAATTCTCTCATGGACTTGAACCCCCTCCCCCCAGGGAGTTTCTGTTTCTACGCCCTTGGTCATCTACTCCTCTTGAGGCCTAGGAATCTGGACTCTTCTGATGAGGACTTGGAGTCTGTAGAAGAGTCTTTGGCGTACTTCTCTCAGATTCCTTCTCCATTAGAATATGGTTCTGTGGAGAAAAACTCCATTAGGCGAGATTCTCCCTTTGAAGAAATTTCCTTTGGGATATTATGGCTTGTATGATGGAATATTTTACATGGGATTATACACAGGTTTCTGACATTCAGAAGAGGTATTATGAACTCCTCCAAATGGAGTCTTCTAAGCCCTCTGCTGTCCTTCCTGTCCTTGCTGCCTTGTTAGACACCTTTTCAGCAGCTTTTCAGGCTCTTGATTTCCAGCCCCCAGCCCCTAAAACACCTGGTTTTATAAGATGTCTGATGATTGTAAGTTGCAAATGTCCTTCAGCTGATCCCTCTGTTGCCTCTGTTTCTTCTGACAAACCTTCCAATTTGTTGTCTCCTACTAAATTACTTCCTTCTGACAAGAACAGTAGGGCCATGGAAAGGTTGGGCAAAAAGGTGTATACTGCTGCTACCCTGGCCTTTTGGTCTATTAACTTCCATGACCATATAATCAAGTATGTTTTCATTCTACTCTCTCAGGCTTATCAGGTTACTTTTGACCTTCCTGATTCTGAGAGGAATGTTTCAGAACTGTCTTTGTTGGGCTCCTCTTCTCAAGTGTCCCATCAGCCTGTTAAATGTAGTTATGATACAGCTGATGCTTCTTCTAGAGCTGCTGCCTTTGGTTCTGTGTTAAGACGCTATTCTTGGCTTCATCTCCAGCCTTTGCCTGATGATATTAAAGCTAAAGTGATGTATGCTCCTCTCGACAGTAAAAAATCTATCTCTTTGGTTATCCAGCTGCTGAGCTTTTTAAGTCCCTACAGGAGAAGGGTAAGGCCTTGCAGGAATTGAAACACATTTTTGTATCCCTGTTCCCAAATTTCAGAGGAATTATCCTTCCAAGCCTGCCTTTGTACATAGACAGTCTCGCCCTGCTCCCAAAGGTAAAAGGGGTTCTAGAAGGGCTCCTCCTGTTAAATCTACTGAGATGCCTCCCTTTCCAGACAAGCCAGGTTCTGTCTGACTACTTTCTTCCCTCCATACTAAGTCAGGTTCCTTTATCTTTCCCTGTCTCTTCACAATTGACTAAGGATCACTTAGGATTCTTGGGTTCTGTCCATTATTTGTCAGGGGTATTTCATGTTTTGGTCCAGTATAAACAAACTCCTTTCCCCTGGATGCTCTCACCCACCTACCCCTCTTGACACTGATCCTAACACCCCCCCTTCAAACTGCCAATTCATTCAATACCTTCTTTACAGAGACCATTCAATCTCTAGCTAGTCAACTAATACCAGATAACTCAAGCCCTTCTACTACCAGATCATTTTCTCTACCAACTTTTAAACTGCAACCCATCTCTATTACTTTCATCTGTAAAATCATCCAAAAACTTAAACCTAGTACCCCTTCTGCCGACCAAATACCATCAGAATACCTGCAAAAAGCAGCTAAGATAATTGCATACCCTGTATCCATCCTCATTAACAGAGCCATTAAAGAAGGAACCATTCCTGACATTTGGAAAATCTCCCAAATTATTCCCCTTCATAAAGGCGGCAATTCAAATGATTACTGTAATTACAGACCAATAGCTCTATTATCTCCTCTATCTAAAATAATGGAAAAATGCATTCACCAACAAGTACTACACCATTTATCTCAACATAACATAATAGCAAACTGTCAACATGGCTTTAGGCCATCACATAGTACCACAACTGCTCTACTATCTTTTATTGATACCATCAACAGAAACCGCAATAACAATATCCTCTCATCTGCTCTATTTATTGACCTCTCAAAGGCTTTTGACATGGTCAACCATGCCCTCCTCATCAGCACTCTAGAATCCCTTGCCTTCGATCACCTGACTATTAAATGGTTCAGATCCTACCTTAGCAATAGGCAACAAGCAGTTCTCTGGCAAAACAATATATCATCCCTCCAGCCAGTAACCCTCGGAGTCCCTCAAGGCTCTATTCTAGGACCACTGCTCTTTTCATTATTTATCAATGACCTCCATCTAGCACTCCCACAAGCCACCTGCATTCAATATGCAGACGATTCTACCCGAGGATGCTCAGCAAACTCCCCTTCAGAACTACACTCTCCAACCCAAGATGTATTTAACATAGTAGAAACATGGTTTACTAAGAGATGCCCCCTTCTCAATGCTAAAAAAACTAAGCTCCTCCTCTTTACACCCACCAATAAAACCTTACCCATTGATTTCTCTGTCTCCTCCAATAACAGCACTATCATACTTCCTGATACAACCACCAAACTGCTCGGAATAACTATTGACAATCACGTTACTGTTGATACCCACATAAATAACACTATCAAAACTGTCAATAGAAAAATTGGTTCCTTATACAGGATCAAACCTTTCCTCACCCCTATAGCCAGAACTAAAATTGCTCACTCTCACTTAATATCAACTCTTCTGTATGCTTCGCCCATATATACTAACCTAAAGAAAAATAATCTTACCAAACTAACAAATTCTTATAATAACATCGCCAGATTTGCAACTGGTAATCCCTTTAGAACCCACCACTGTTTGAATCTAAGGCAACTAGGCTGGCTTGAACTTCAAAACCAACTGATAGTATCCCAACTCACCATTGCCCACAAGATCTTCTACCAACCCAACAACACTCCTATACTCTCCAATCTCATCCTCCAGTACAAAAATCTTAACTCCCTGCGCTCTTCCAACAAACTCCTTGCCTGTATATGCAAGTCTAACAATCTGGCTGGAGACTCTCTTTTTTCTAACACAGTGGGAAAAAACTGGAACCTACTGCCAAATTAACTAACATTACTTTCTTCCTTGCCTCTATTTAAACACAACCTCAAAAAACACCTAAATTCTCACTGGCTATGCCCCTGCAGCAATCCTGACTAATCTTCTTCCTCTCTTCTTCTTTTTCTAATTACACCTCCTGCTACTTCTTATTTCTTCTACTCTTACTTCAACTACTTATACTCCAAATTGATTGCTACATGCTCACTCCTTGTTTGACTTACCAACTGTTGTTCCTAATTTGATATGCCTAAAGAGTAATTCCTACTCTATATTATTACTACTTCCTACAAGGCATACTTTTTAATTCTAAACATTATTTACTTGTAATTGTTATTTTTATTTTAATCCCTGTGGATGATTTTCTAAGTTGTATAACTGCCGGAGCTTTTCTCCCCGAGCCTCTACTGAAAATGGAAATATATCCAGTTAGACTAGCCCGGTTAACAAATGTAAAATAAATAAATAAATGTTGTTGAAATCCCTTCCTACTTTTTTGGGTATTCCTCAACCTTCTTAGGAACAGCTGCCCTTTTTACCAGATATACTTCAGAGCCTTTTATTTCAATACTCCATCCAAGCAGTTTCTACTCCTCAAAGGGGGAAGTTGTTTTATTCCAAAATGTTTTTGGTTCCTAAAAAAGAAGGCACCTAGAGGCCCATTCTGGATCTTTCTCAGTTCAACACCTTTCTGAAGGTTCCTTCCTTTCAAATGTAGTGTCTTCAGACCTTGTTTCCTGTTCCTTCTACCTCAGTCTTTCCTAGTCTCTCTGGATCTCAAGGATGTCTATTCATCCCCATTTTAAGATATTTTTGCTGTAAGGAAGCTGAAGCTGCAGGCTCAAAAGGAGCCTGAGTCAGTTTTTCAAGAACAAAATTAAGGTCCCGGGAAGGAGGAATAGGCTTCCTGGGAGGCCTAGTATGAAGGGTGCCATTAAAACATTGTTTGTCCTCAAACCTAGAAGCCAAAGGAGGAGTCAAAGGCAGACAAACAGAAATAGCTGAAATGTGAGCTTTAACTGAAGAGTATGTCAACTCAGCATGGAGCAAATCGCACAAATAAGAGAGAACCAAAGAAACTTCCACAGAATCTGGATCTTGGTTATGAGCAAGACACCAGATGGAATATCACTTCCAGTTGGATAAATAAGATTGCTTAGTAGTGGGTTTCCTGGCCTCCTGTAGAACCCAAAGAGCATCCTCAGAAAAAAGACACCTAAGGCTTGGGTATACTGGCCAGACGTTGGGCTACTCTTGGCAGGGAACCCCTTTAGTAAGGAATACTGCAGTAGTGAACGGAAGGACATCTACTGTTATGGAAAGATTTTTTACAACTATACGTTCTAGTCAGCTAGTCAGCATTGTGCAAGTAAGTGCTTGTATAGCACTGAATTTGCTATTTTTCAGGCATGTTGACTTTGTGATCCAAGCTGGCAGTAGTAATAAGGACACTAGCTCTGAAAACAAATTATTTTCAGTTAATATTTCTTACCTAACATAAAAAGCTAATTTTCTAAGGAAAATTTTCAGCACTGGTAGTGATGTATTTTGGCACATCCATTTCAGGAAAAAATGAAGAATATGATAGTGAAATTAAAGTTATGTGGAAGAGTACAATTCTTTTAAAAATGTGTGACCACTGAGCAGCCTAGTATGTGGCCACAGGTTTCAGTGCAACACCGTCTCAGTATGCATGTGCTTATTTTGCACCACCATAGAAATGCCCACAGTGTGGTTACAGTCTTCATTCTGCCTTTTTAATGTAAGGTGCTAAAAATATGTACCATTTACATAGAAGAAATGCTCTGAGCAACTCTGTGGAGGCACAGTGATCTGGAACCATCTTTTATTGCAGTTTATTTAGGCAGACTACTGCAATATCCACAGCCTTTCTTTGTACAAATGCATCCCTGTCTTTATATACAGGTGCACAGTGCTTGATGACTGCTTTTATTTTTCTTCTTCTCCAATTAAGCTGTTTCAACCACCCACTACTTCCCAGTACAAATACACATTTGTTTCTCTACCAGGTTAATTCTATAACCATAGACAGTGTTCATGTAGGCTCTTTCAAAATCTGCCCCATATCAGGGATTTTATCATATTTTACAGTATAGTTACTTAATAGTTAAACAGCTCACTGTATGATGCCCAAAACATATTTATATTAAATGAGGAACCTCTACTTGCAACCGACCTGAAAAATAATATCAGGCACACAACATCTGCAAATAATTTTTCTCAAGTAGGTAGGCCAGTACTGCTGACCAACAGGGTGCTGGTGGAAATTGGGCTACTGTTGGCCGAAGGAGGAGAAGAGGGGGAAGGCATGCCCGAAGGCAGATAAAGGCTAGGATTGTGGTAGTGAGGGTCAGAACTTTGAATGTTAGCATTATGACTGGTATAAGGAGAGAGCTAGCTGATCTAATGGACAGAAGGAAGGTTGGTATATTGTGTGTGCAAGAGACCAGATGGAAGGGGAGCAAGGCTAGGTGTATCAGCGGCGGGTTCAGCTTGTTTGTCATGGTGTGGATGGGAGGAGAAATGGTGTAGGGGTTATCCTGAAGGAACAGTATGGTAAGAGTGTTTTGGAGGTGAAAAGTGTATCGGATAGAGTGATGTTTATGAAGCTGGAAATTGATGGTGTAATGATGAATGTTGTCAGTGCATATGCTCCACAAGTTGGGTGTGCAATGGATGAGAAAGAAAAAATTTGGAGTAGGTTGGATGAAGTGGTGATGACTGTACCCAAGGGTGAGAGAGTGGTGATTGGAGCAGATTTCAATGGGCATGTTGGTGAAGGGAACAGAGGGGATGAGGAAGTGATGGGTAGGTATGGTGTTAAGCAAAGGAATGCAGAAGGTCAGATGGTAGTGGATTTTGCAAAAAGGATGGACATGGCTGTGGTGAATACGTATTTTAACAAGAGGGAGGAACATAGGGTGACATACAAGAGTGGAGGAAGATGCACACAGGTGGATTATATCTTATGTAGAAGGGCTAGTCTGAAGGAGATTGGAGACTGTAAAGTGGTGGCAGGGGAAAGTGTAGTTAGACAGCATAGGATGGTGGTTTGTAGGATGACATTGTTGATTAAGAAGAGGAGGAGGAGTGTGAGGGCAGCACCAAGGATCAAATGGTGGAAATTGAAAAAGGGTAATTGTGAGGTGGAGTTCAGGGAAGAGTTAAGACAGGCACTGGGTGGCAGTGAAGAGTAACCGAATAGCTGGGTAACTACAGCAGAGCTAGTAAGGGAGATGGCTAGAAAGGTGCTTGGTGTGACATCTGGAAAGAGGAAGGAGGACAAGGAGACATGGTGGTGGAATGAGGGAGTACAGGAGAGTATACAGAGAAAGAGGTTGGTGAAGATGTGGGATTGTCAGATGAAGAAAGTAGACACAAGTATAAGGAGATGAGGTGCATGGCAAAGAGAGAGGTGGCGAAGGCTAAGGATAAGGCGTATAGAGTTGTATGAAAGGTTGGACGCTAAGGAGGAAGAAAAGGACCTGCACCGATTGGCTAGACAGAGGGACTGAGCTAGAAAACATTTGCAGCAGGTAAGGGTGATAAAGGATAATGAGGGAAACGTACTCACAAGCTAGGAGAGTGTGTTGAGCAGATGGAAAGAGTACTTTGAGGGGCTGATGAATGAAGAGAATGAGAGGGAGAGAAGGTTGGATGATGTGCCGATAGTGAATCATGAAGTGCAGTGGATTAGCAAGGAGGAAGTAAGGATAGCTATGAAGAGGATGAAGAATGGAAAGGCTGTTGGTCCAGATGACATACCTGTGGAAGCAGGTAGGTGTTTAGGTGAAATGGCAGTGGAGTTTTTAACTAGATTGTTTAATAAAATCTTGGAAAGTGAGAGGATGCCTGAGGAATGGAGAAAAAGTGTTTTGGTACCGATTTTTAAGAATAAGGGTGATGTGCAGAGCTGTAGTAACTACAGAGGGATTAAGTTGATCAGTCACAGCATGAACTTATGGGAAAGAGTAGTGAAAGCTAGGTTAAGAAGGGAGGTGATGATTAGTGATCAGCAGTATGGCTTCATGCCAGGAAAGAGCACTACAGATGCGATGTTTGCTCTGAGAGTGTTGATGGAGAAGTACAGAGAAGGCCAGAAGGAGTTGCATTGTGTCCTTGTGGACTTAGAGAAAGCATATGACAGGGTGCCTAGAGAGGAGTTGTGGTATTGTATGAGGAAGTCAGGAGTGTCAGAGAAGTATGTAAGAGTGGTACAGGATATGTACGAGGGTAGTGTGACAGCAGTGAGGTCTGCAGTGGGAGTGACGGATGCGTTTAAGGTGGAAGTAGGATTACATCAAGGATCAGCTCTGAGCCCTTTCTTATTTACAATGGTGATGGACAGAGTGATAGGCGAGATCAGACAGGAGTCCCCGTGGACTATGATGCTTGCAGATGACATTGTGATCTGTAGTGAGATTAGGGAACAGGTGGAAGAGACCCAGGAGAGGTGGAAATATGCTCTAGAGAGAAGAGGAATGAAGATCAGCAGGACTAAGGCAGAATATATGTGTGTGAATGAGAGGGAGGATAGAAGAATTGTGAGGATGCAGGGAGTAGAGCTGGCGAAGGTGGATGAGTTTAAATACTTGGGATCAACAGTTCAGAGTAATTGTGAGTGTGGACAAGAGGTGAAGAAGAGAGTACAGGCAGGATGGAGTGGGTGGAGATGAGTGTCAGGAGTGATTTGTGACAGACGAGTACCAGTAAGAGTGAAAGGGAAGGTCTACAAGAGGGTAATGAGACCAGCTATGTTATATGGGTTGGAGACAGTGGCATTGACAAAAAGGCAAGAGTCAGAGCTGGACGTGGCAGAGTTAAAGATGTTAAGATTTGCACTGGGTGTGACAAGGGTGGACAGGATTAGGAACAAGTATATTAGAGGGTCAGCCCAGGTTGGAAGGTTTGGAGACAAAGCCAGAGAGGCAAGATTACGTTGGTTTGAACATATGCTGAGGAGGGATGCAGAGTATATTGGGAAAAAGATGCTAAGGATGAAGCTGCCAGGTAACAGGAAAAGAAGAAGGCCTAAGATAAGGTTTACGGATGTGGTGAGAGAGGACATGCACGTGGTTGGTGTGACAGAGCAAGATGCAGTGGACAGGAAGAAATGGAAACATGATCTGCTGTGGCGACCCCAAACGGGAGCAGCCGAAAGAAGAAGAAGAAGAAGAGGTAGGCATACAGCAAATGATGTAGGATATAAATTAAATCAAGTTCAAGTGTCATTAATATTAATGCATGGTAAAGCAGAAACAAATCCTCAAATAAGTTAAGCATAATAAAACAAAACAAAAACAAAATAACTGCATATAGCCAACACTATAGAAGCAGCAAATCTGATTTCTTAAAATACACTTAGAAAAAAATGACTGAAAACAGACCTCATCTAGCATTTTCAGTTATGTGCCTAAGTTGTGCCATCACTCATATGATATCATAGGAAATGGTTTCATATTATACATTTGCAAATTACCCCACAAACAAAAATACCAGGGAAAGTTTTCTATGCACTGGATACAGCCATAATACCTTTATGCCTTTCAGCTTCTTTACTCAAGAATTCTGGACAAAAACAAAAATAATGGGGGGACAAAGGCACAAAATGTGGAGTATTTTTCAAATATTACTCTAATTCACCCTAAATATTCATAGAACAGCAGGTTTTGCGTTGATATGCATCTTTTAAATAAGAAGTCTGAAACTTTACAGTCTGACATGTAAATCCTCCGGTGAAAAAAAGCAAAGGTATGATGCATGTAAATCCTCTGGTGAAAAAATGCAAAGATGTAAATCAGCTAATAAGATGTAAAGGAGTTCAAGTCCTCTGGACTGTTAATGTGCTGTTTTGTGTAACCAGTTATGTGTAACCTGTCTACCTCCATTTGCCCACCAACTGACTATAAGCAAATTACTTAACAAGACACTGCTTCTGGGTTGCCCCTGAAAAGTTCACTTGTGTTTGGTGGCTTGCCTTGTTAATAAATGTATAAAAAATACAATTTTAAATCAAACATGTCCTCTAGCTGTGCATTATACAACTTAAACAGGCTGCATACAGCATACACTGTCAAGGCAGCAAATCACAATGCTCAAAATAAATTTGGCAAAAATGTATTTCTTGACTCAAAATAGTTTTCCATTTTACACCCAAGTAAGTTAATTACAGTTATGCTGGTATTCACATGACATGTTACAGGAAATTAATTTCCTTTTCTGGATTTGTAAATTACGCCACAAGAAATTAGAAAGACTTTGAAAAGTTTTAGATGTAGAGGAGTCCTATCCAGACTGTGAACAGCTACTAGTCAAGCCTCTGGGGTGAAAAATAACTGATGCATATGTGATTTAACAGAAACCTCACATGGCAGCAGAAATATCTGACGTACAATTTAAAAATTGAAGAGGTAAGGTTGAGCAATAAATTAACAACTCATGGCAATCACTCATATTGGTATATCAAAGTGAAAACAAAATGTGTCACCTTTTTGTTTTTTACTTACAAAATCCATGCTTCAAATACACTGTCACCATTATAAAACAAAAAAGAATAAGATATATTTTTTCTAAAATCTATCACATATCGCGACCTGGTCAATTTGTGTGTTGTACCTGTGAAGGAGAAAACATTTGCCTACATGCTCTCTGTGAGTAGCTTTCTGTGACTAACTACCAAAAAAAAAAAAAAACAATCTTAGAGGGAAAGACGACAACTTGGATGTTCAGCTACACTGTGTATGCTGTTTACAGTTAATATCTGGTTGTCTAACAAAATCTGAAAGAATTCATTTAAGGCACTTTCAGTTAATTCATCGGTTAACAATATGATGTCTAGCGACTGGCAAAATAAATCCACAAGACTTCTCATTAGCTGTAGAGTATATCTGTCCCCTGATTTATTGCACTTACAGAGCTGCTTTAAAAAAGTGTAAGAAATTCCTGGATAAACTTTTTCTAATCAAGTTAAAAAAATACACACTGTGTGGGCATGGTTCACTCCAGCATAAAAATAATTGCATCCAGAAACTGGTAGCAGAGAGGTAATCATTAAGCCTTCATATATGCTTTTTATTTAGGCTGTAAAATAGAGTGTAAGTTTGGACTGCATAGTTAGAGAAAAAGTAAAGAAATGCACAGGTAACTTCATTGTCAAGAGGCGTAACCTCACCTATTGCAAATAACCATGGTATGAAAATTACTTGCGCTACCACCTTTGAAAGTATGGCAAGGAAAAAAGTGGTGAAAAGTAATGAATTTTCGTGTATCAAGAATAGTGCTTATGGTTAAATAATGTAGAACCTGTATCAGTTAACCTTTAGTTGTCCTTTCCCAATCCTGTTAATATTTTGTATTCTTGAATATGGGTCATTTCACACAACCTCCTCTTGGTCAGCTTCTGAAGTACTTTTCTCAGTCACGATGGGAGATGCAGTTGGGAGAGCCACTTAGGATCTTAGGTTCATCAGGTCATCTGATTGACTTCTCCAGTCATGACCCTTTGAGACCTGTGACCCAGATTACAAAATTAAATAAATAAATACATTACAATAATATTAAATAAAATAAAGCACCTGTCAGTTAAAATGAAAAAAAGTACTGCCAAAAAAAAAAGGGGGGGGGGTGGAGAAAACCCCTGGGCAAGGCCTAACTCCACCACTAAATATGGCCTTTGTTTTATCTTCATTAATTTTATATCCCAAAAGGCTAGAAACTGTCTCAAAATGGTGCATAACACCGAGATCTACTTTCCTGGATTTATCACATACAAAATAATATCATCTGCAAATAAAGTCAACTCTTCTTGATTACCATACGAATTATATCCTTGAATGTCTAAATCCCTTGTTTTCTTTGCCAGAGGCTCTAAATATAAAGCAAAGATCAAAGGGGAAAGAAAATTCTGGCAACTCTTGAGCCAAACTATACATCACTGCCTTTTGTACCAGTCTTATCTGGCTGGGATTACTGCTTGTACCATTCCTCTATTTTGGACAGAAGTTTGTTCGAATTCAATTGGTTGGACATCTTGATTTGTATGTAGGCTTTCATACTGACCTTCCCAACTTTCATTAGTGCCATTCTTAGGAAACTGTTACCAAGATGGATACCCTGGTGTGCAGCATAACAAAACCTACATCTGTATTATGAATCATATTGCCAGAAACGATGATGCTTATTTGATTAAATATTTTTTTTTATTGCAATAGACTTTCCATCTTCTGAACAGGCTTTCTACATTTCTCTTATTCTGTTCTCTTGGATTCATTTAATCCTGTCTATACTTATTTTATTTATTTTTATTTGTATTTGTTTTCCAGGGGAGAGCACTGATCTCCATGGACCTTTTTCACACTCAGCCCAGAAGCTGTGCCTGCTTAAGTGACTTATTCAGTCACATAGTTAGGCAATTGAGGCTGAGGAAATCAAACCTTGCACCTCTGGACCACAGGAAACAGCTCACTAGAAAGCTCCTTAATCATGTAAGCCAACTTCTGTTTACTAGGCTTAATTTAATTACTGTATGTTTTTCAAATTCATTATTTGGTTTGAGTCCCTGACGTCATCTCATCTCCTTAACTAGAAAGAAAAGAGAATAAGGAGATGTGATGAAGTCTTTGCTTTCTAGTTCCCTAAATTTCGAATCATAATGCCCTCTGCCTTCCCCATATTTGTTGTACAACATAACTTCTTTTGTAATTCTGGAATCAGCTCTTGGCATTCAGACCCACCCGTTATCTATAGACATCAGTTAAGTAGCTAAAAGCTTTCTTTTTGAGAACACCTTTTCTCTAGATTTGTTTCTTGTGTTTCAGATACCATTTCAAGTATTTTTTTTTTTGCATTTTAATAATTTACTTTGCCACATAATGCAGCAAATTACTTATATTTCTACATTAGAGTACACATTATCATGATGCACTTACGGTCTTAGTTATAACATTCACTTTGTCTCAAAAGATATTTTGTCCTCCCTTGAGTTGTTCCTGTGAGATTTGACTTATTTGTGTTGTGATTTTCAGATAAACCTGTGTAGTTTCAGTGATCTGCTGTTTCATTGACTACAAGGGTCATTTGTAGCCCTGCAACACTCACTATTAATGCAGTGCACTGTAGGTTGGCAACTGAAGTTGATTTGTGCCCTGCTCTCACTGTATACTAGGAATAAACCAAAAGGAAGATAGATGTACAGATTTTTTTTAAATGCTTAACCAGTTTACTGTCCATGAATGGTCAATACATCTCTGCTTGTCTAGTGGCTTTTGTGTATAGTGCTTTCAGATGTTTTTATTGCTTTTGTCTTCAAGGTACTGTTCTTTCATACATATACTTAAGTTGGAGATGTACACCAAAAAAAATGAAAAAATGGACTAGTATTGAATTATTTATTGTATATAAAGCACAAGCACTTTGGTGTGATTTTACAACTTTAAATAAGGAATCCGAGTTTCAAGATAATAGCAAAGGTGGCTTCCTAGTGTCCATGTTTTAGTTATGTATGAAACTTCTAGATAAAACTTGGAAGATTTAACCTAACTAGCATGAAGGAGGAGGTCAGTAGTAGTTTAGGATGATAACGGATCAAAAGTACTTCACACTGTAGTGTTTCCTTTTAACACTGCATGTCAGCTAGCCTGACCATGTGATATACAACATACAGTGTGTTACAAGATGTATTGAACTGTAACATTCTTTCAAATGTTGCTTTATCCATAGAAAGCTGCCTCCACTTTTTTACAGATGAAGAGGATTCACGTCTGTTCATTACAGAAGTAAAAGTAAACAGAAAGGCAGTGTTGAGTGAAAAAGAAATTATTGCATGTTAGTATGATTCAGACAACCAGTAGGTTCTGTACTATCTTGGATTCCTTAAAGGGCAGCTGTGCGTTATAAACATGCTTTATTTACCCAGTGTGTGTGTGCTATCCTCCTCCTTGCAAAACGATCCTTACATTGTCATACATTAAAGAAGCCATTTCTTCCCATCTCTGGCATTCCTATCCTATTCATTTTTCCCAGTGCACACCATGCTGACTGTGAATGAAATCTCATGGTGCATTCTTTAGGAATTTGTCACTCTGAGCATTACACAATCTCTCTCTTTAAATTATAATGTTCTTGGCCAAGGGGAAACGCACATCACATTATTGTCTTTTCATTCCTATTTGTTAGTGTCATTAACCTATCATTTTTTTTCTACTTCACAGATCTTTTACTATATACTGTCATTTACAGCTACTTTATTTTTTTCCCTGGGGCCATAAACCTCTTGAACCTTTGGAAGTTTCATAGCCCTTTAGCTCTTTTACAATTTTTGTCTTAAAGTGAAGAAACCTGATAGTAGTAACAGAAAGTTTAAGTGATGCCCGTAATAAAAAAAAAAAAAAAAAAACTCTAAGCACAGTTTTGCAGCAGAAGAACTTGCTTATTGCAGTGTGTTTGAAATATGAAAAAGAAACCAAGACCATGTGTGTCATGAAAGAAATTTTCAGCGATTTTCAAACTTGTAGTATTTTTGAGTTCTGCCACTGTAAGAAAATGCAGACAAATTTTTGGCTAAGGGAGTAGGGTAAGATAATTTTATATTCTAAGGACTCAGACTGCATTATAGAAAAAAAGGAAGCTCAAGTGAAAAACAAAATCGCATCAGTATGTCTTCCATCATCAGGGCATTTTGCATTAGAACAAAATGAAAATTAGTAGGGACTACGTTGGTTGCCACAGAGAAATTAATATAACCTAGATACTGGGCAAGCAGTAGATTAAACCCTGAATGGAGAGAAAACATTTTCTACCAGGGTGTTAATGTACATATAGTGCCAACTGAAAAACAAGCCTGATGCTTCACAGTACCATATTAAGCTGCTGTGATGCTCGGACCGAAAAAAGCAAATGCATGCCTTTTGTGTGGGTTAAACAGGGCTTTGCTTATTAACGAGCATACAATTTTAAAAAGAAGTATGTGTGTGTGTGTGTGTGTGTGTGTGTGTGTGTGTGTGTGTGTGTGTGTGTGTGTGTGTGTGTGTGAGAGAGAGAGAGAGAGAAAGAAACATAAACGAGAGAGATGGAACCCATTATAACGTCTTCAGACTCCATTAGATAGTCCATCAGAATGCTTTCATTTAAGACTAAGAATTATGAAACTCTAATGTCTGGTATTTGACTGACTTTAATCCTCATTGCTGTACAGCACATTGACTTTTCTACAAGGGACAGAGCAGCCCTATACAGCAAAATCAGTGACTGTAAAAAGATAAGGGGGGGTGAATGCTTTGAATTCTTTTATTTTTCATTCATTCCTCACAATGAGACACCTGAGGTATATTAACTCAACAAGTTGGCTATAACTGTTGGGCGTATGTGTGTATTTCTCTGTATATGTATGAGGTCTGTCTGTGTTTCTGTGTGTGTGTGTGCGTGTGTGTGTGTGTGTGTGTGTGTGTGTGTGTGTGTGTGTGTGTGTGTATGTGGGTGGTTTGCACACATGCTCGCATCTGTTTATATACATTACCTATATTTTGGATGTAAAATACTTCCTCTAATAATAATTACATATGCTACAGCAAGTTTGAAACATTGAGTAACTAGTTTGCATCAAAAATATAAAAGAAAAAAATGCAAAACAATTTAACAGGTGCCTGTGGCGTCGGGACTCAACACCCCTGGGTGGGCTTGGTAGCGTTGACGCCTCACAGTAAGACACTGTCCAGTTCGATTCTCAGCTAGAGCGTCTTCTGCGTGGAGACATGCATGAATGGGCGTACCTTCGTTGAAGGTTGTGCGTCAGGTCTGGCAAGCCGCTACGTAAAAATCAACTGCCAATCATTAGCGGACCGGAGTTCCACTGTGGCGACCCCTAACTGGGAAAAGCCAAAAGACACAAACAAACACACACTGTGTTGGGCATTACTTCTTACATAGAACATCAAAATAAGATTTATAAAAATATGCTTTTTTTTCCCAACCATAGTAGTCCTTTAGGGAAGCAACTTTCAACAGGTTTACAAAACATTCGGCAGTATTCAACTTGAGACTGTTGATAAATTAACTTGCTCAGTATGTGAGGATTATGCATTTTTTTATCTGCAGCCAAGGCTAACAGTTTCATAGTGGCGTTTTAAATGAAATGCTGATGTAGATATTAACACAGAATTCATTTCCTATCATAATTCCTGACCCTTCCCTTAACTGCGTTAGATTTCAAACTTGCATAATTTTCCTTCCCATTTTATTTGCTTTTCTTCCATGAATGCCACTGTCATATCATAAAATCTAAATAACTACCTATCTTACTTTACTTGCTGAGTGATCTATAAGTAGCTTTTCCTGAATATGTGACCAAGTGTCTCTGTCTTGTACACTTTATTTATTTATACAATATGTTAACTGCTGTAGAGTACTGATCCTATTGGACCAGTTGCAGTCTTGGCCCAGAGTGTAAACACACATCAAGTGAAAAAGAAAAAAATATATACAGCAAAAAGGGATAGTTAAACATGCAGTAGATAAGTGATTTAAGGAGGAAGTCAACAGAAACCACTATATATAATATTATAACCATAGTGCTTCTTTAAGGAAATCGCATTCAGCAGGCATATGCAAAGCATGTTGCAGTATTCAGCTTGAGAATGTTGATAAACTAACTTAAAATCTTCAGCCAGTGAAGAACTCTTTTGTCCGTTTCTGTTTTCTGATTTCCGTCATTATTCCTCTCTGTAAGTTTTTGTTGGAAAGCAAGTTCTTACATTATAGACCCATTGAGTTGCCAGTCAAATGGCCGTGCCCCAGTCCTGAAGATGTTCACTAACAAATGAAAAGCTTCTCTTTAACAAAGCAGTGCACCTATTACAATACCTAAGAAATGTACCTGCTGTACCTAGGATGCTTGCTTAACACCTTTTTTTTCAAATATGTGTAACTTTTAAAGTAAATTTGAAATTGTATATGCTTATAACTGGTTCACTTCTTTGGTGCATGGGTAAAAGTCAATTTATTTTTACCTGCTTATCACACACTTGGCACATGCTCAAAGTCAATTTATTTTACCAGCTCATTTGCATGATTAATAAATTAATGATTTAATAAAAATGGATCTGTAAGTATAACATACTTTTATCTAGGTTTAGCAAATGAATGCATTAATAAAAAGAGGGGTCTATAAGTATAATGCATATTTATCCAAACTTTTTCCTGTTGGTTTAAGTGAGTTTCTTTCCAGAATTGTATCAGGCAGTGTTTTTTTTTTTTATGGGAGCATATAGCAGAGGAACAGCTTTTAAAATCAAGAGGCAGTGCCCATCAGAATTTGATTACAAGTATCACCTAGAGCCTTATCTATTGTACAAGTAATTGCCTTTCACTCTCTGGGGGGAATAACACAATGATACTGACAAAGACATATAATTATGTGGCACAAGATTTTAAGAAAAGGTCAGTGTTCAAAAACTGGCCGAAGACTTGACAAGAAAATAGATCTAATTACTCATAATGGGGAGAAACTTAAGAACACATTTTGTTAAAAGTGGCAGAACATTGTTTCATGAGGACATGAAGTGTCACAATATCTTACTTGTTCTCTGACAGAACTACTCTTTAGACTGGATAACGATGATGGGGTCAAGAACAGTACACCGAAGAAGAAAATTCAAGAGAAAATGGATCAGTCGTTGCAAAAGGTAGCGTGCACTAATTTGACTTAAGAAAGATAGCTCGGAGTAGAATCCTGTACTTTTCCAAATCTGCTGTATTATTTATTTGTGCATGCATGTGCGAGTAAAATGGCATCAAGAAAAAGCTGTGATCTTGTTCACTTTTAGCTTAAATACATGCATAGGCTTACAGTAGGTTTTATTGTGCACTCCCTAAATGAATTTTTTTTCTTTTATGAATTACGCCTGCTATAGACCATTACTTACTCTACGGAATGTTTTGAACCTTCTTGCTGATGTGTACCCAGTCCCATATCTTAATGCATTATACACTAAGAATCCTCTTCTTTACCTGGGTCCAGCTATACCAAGTGTAATATCCTGTATTACATTCAGAGCAGTTACAGTCAGGTTGTGAGCTTAAGAGTGACATCCAGCGCTGGGCCATGAATAATCATTGTAACCCTGCACCTTTTTTGAGAGGCCTAGTTAACTAAAAAGGCAGTGTGCTTGTGTAATGCTTATCATTTTAACTACAAAAAGCTTGGATCACTCGACAAATAAATGACATTGAGTGGCTTTGCAAATATTCTGTAGGCATTATAAAACTCCTATAGATGATGATGCATTACCAAGGTAAGCAGTACCTGGGACCAGTGCCAAATCATGGCACACACACTCATTTTGGAAACCCCTGGGGTAGTAACTTGATCAGATACATAACAGTGAATTACTTTGAGATTATCAGCTTGTTCTTGCAAGGCCTTGTGACTGTGCAAGCTACCAGCAACCTACAGTAACCATAGCTACTAGTTTGCAGTTTCTTATGCCCCTGCAATTTTTGTGCACACATAGGTTGCAGGAAGTAAGGTGATGAGATGAAGTAGTAGTACATTTTGTCAGCTGGCACCCTTTGTATATGGTGAAGTGAGTGCTGCTATATTTTTGATTAGATTTACTGGAGAGACTGTTTCATGTCATAGCACACCTTACAGTTACCTGAGCTATCAATTCTGGGTAGTAGTGAAAATTAGTTAGCAAGTCTGTACAAGTGACAAGTGGTCCCATCAGGAAAGTAGAAAAAGTATGCTACTGTTAAGATTATTCCTTTTTACTTTTGTGACTGGACTTTTTGCAGATTTGCTGATTATAATTTACTCAAAGGTAAATACAGTTACTTGTATAAGTTTAAAGGCACCTTACTGTATTTGTTAATGTATCAGGTGTGTGTTTGTAGTGGCTGGAACATTTCTTTCACCTGCTGCATCTGCCACTGGCAGAGCTGTAGTAAGGGAATCTGGTGCCCTGATTAATACACCTGTTTGCTCCCCTCCAGTCCAAAAGTGATTGCTAAATGGCAGAAAGTAGACTGCTAAACTTTATTTTAAGAACAGTTTGACAGTTTACAAGTGGACATGAAAGCCATCACTTATTAACAGTTTTCAAACTGACTCTCAAACTGTTACTTTTTTTTTAGACTTAATTTCTATCTTTACAAAAATGCAACAATTTGATGGTTTACAACCTGACTTTAAGTGATCACAGTGCCTTAACAGCTTGTAAGTTGTCAGACTTTTTTTAAAGGCTCTGTACCCAGACAGGTGCCCCATTCACCTTAGTCTTTTTATGGCACAAGCCATTGGTGTGATATCCTGATGTTCAGATGTCACTTGTAGCTGTACATTGGAACTGCACTGCATTGCTATGTTAATGTTTTACAAGTATTGGGAGGTGGGTTGGTGGACAACTCCAGAATTTCAGCAAAGAAACTAAAGAAAAATTAAAGCTGTAAGAAAAAAAAAGTATAAACGTATGCACATGGACACACACAAACAGACTGAAAGACGCACACATTTATTTGGCAGGGCAAAGCTTCCCATACCTCTGTGCAAGGGGTTGTACCACTATAACCTTTCCCATGTAAATGTAATGAGGTTGCTACAGGCCTGAGAACATGAAAATTTCAGCTTGCAGCAGCCTACCCTGAAAAAGAGTATCTCTCAAAACAGAGCATTTTTCAAAATGTTGATGTTTTGATTACACGGTCATTTGACATGTTCTTCTTGGCAGATTGGAGTGTGATGACAAAAGTTTTTGTCATTGATATACACACACCGTTTTCTTTGTAGAAGCTCAGAATGCATAGGAATGCATCCTGAATACGTCCAGCATTGTCTGCTAGTGGATTTATGGCAAACAAATTATGAATACAGAGAGACAGATCAGTTTCTCGTTTGCCTCATGAAGAGAAGTTTCTCCTGTGTCAATGCAGCAAGCTAAGTAATTTGGTAAGTCAAGTAGCTTAAATCAGCAGATAGCTAATTGATCTTTGGCTAATGCAGTTAAAGGTTATTGTGCTAGAAGACTAGCTACATCCATTGCTTGAGTTTGCATTTAACAAGTACTGCAGTCTGGATTTATACCCCAGGAGTGAGACATCTTTGGAGGAGGGGTTTGTCCTTCTTTGAGGAACGTTTGTCCTTTATTCATTCTTTAGGTCTGTTTCATGTCTTGTCTGCCATATGCAGGCTTTGGTACATTGCTTGGGACTGTAGTGATCCACTGAAGTAAGACAAAGCAGATATGTGAATACTTGCCTTTCCATATCAGTTGATTTTAAAGATGATCCACTACAATGAGTGTCTTATTTTCTTGTTCTGTAGCTGGCATCCCCTTTCCTTGTTTAATTTGATCCCCTCTTCAAACTCAGGTTTACCTAATTTTCTTTTTTTTTCTTTTTTATCTGCTAACCTGGGCCCTACAGTAGAATCTAAACCTTTAAGTTTATCATATTATAAACTAGTAGCTTTGAGTATTTTATTGCATCTGTTCCCAATTTGAGTAGTAGCCAAGGATCAGTGACTGTTACCGTGTGCAAACCCAATAACCCAAGGTATGGAGATGGTGATGTGTTAAAGTGGACGTGCCTGTATGCTGATATGTTAATGTGTGTATGGGCATTGGCTGTATTAGGACTCTGCACATTTGAAGAGTTGTTGGAGAGAACATCATGCACAGACAAGGAGCTAACTGTGACCCAGGTGGCTGGGGTACAGTTAGTGGCTTTGGCACTGGAAGAGCCAGGCTAGGTGAGACAAGAACGAAGGGACAGACTCCAGTCACCTCTTTCATGGATGGAAGGGTTTACCCTTCCACACATTTAGTGTTTGGGGTCGTGGTGGGGACCAGGACTAGAACTGAGTTAGAGCTTATGTCACATATGAAAGTATGGATGGCAGTCCCCATTTCATTCCAACCCCTTGAGTATGTTTTGGGCACATGTAGTGGAAGGGTAGGGCATAAAATAAAAAAAAAAAAAAAAAAAAAAAAAAAAACATTCCTCCATTCAGATAATGGCCCTGCTTCTGGTTCAGCTTCAAGGAATGGAATAAATGAGCTATATGGCTCTCAGCAAGGTAGAATGAATGGATCAATGGTGTCCAGAAGGAAGAGGTGATGGTCATCAGAAAGCTGAGCAAAATAAATAAATAAATGAATAATTTTTGTGTCATTTGTTGTGTGGCAGACCACAGATAATGTGCTCCTACATTTGACAGATACCACCGTGGGTGCGTATGTTTGTTCCTGATGCAGACTACTGCCATTTGGGTTAAATAAAAAAAAATATATAATGAGAGCAACCACCCACCAATACTGCAGGTTCATCTGATTTTTTTCATTTTAAAAATGATCAGTAAACTTCCCAGTTTGTCTTAACTTTTAAAATGAAGGCTTGCCATTTAGTATTTCCTAGTCTTTCCATTTGCCTTGGCATCCTCTGTCTGTGGATGTAATGTTTAAGAAGGATCATATAGAGGCAAGCTTCACTGAACTGAATGGGGTTTGTATACAGCATGATGCTTAACGTAATATAACAAACAGCTGCATACAGATTAATGACTTACTAAATCTGGGGAGAATTAACTTACAGCCTGCTGTTGTCAGGAAGCTTTGTGAAATTATACCTTGAAGGAATCTGCTTCTGGGTGCATATACCTAGTTAAATTTTGAAGGTGGTATTGTAATTGTACTGCTTTACATTGGAGGCAGTTTATTCTTGTGATTAGTCCCTTTTCCTGCCAGTGCTGAGTTTCAAGATGGAGTTCACATTTGTTTGCTGTCCCTGCTGCACACTGGAGAGAGACATTTTCAAAAAAAATAGAGGATCTGGGAAGGCGGTGAACACACATGGCAGAGCACTCTTAAGTAAATATATGAAACAGAGAGTAAGGACAAGCTAAGTCAGTCAGAGTACCATGTTATTAGGCTGCTCTTCTCTTCTTTTTTTTTTTATTTGTTAGAAACTTTTGCATCTAAAGTTGATTACGTAGAAAAAGATGTTAGGAGGCTGCAGAATGGTGCACTGTATTTATTGATGGGATGTGAAAGAGAAGAAGTGTAAAGTGGGACAGTGGGCTTTCTGATACAATTTATAGAAACATGCACTTGGCCTTCTTGAAAAATGACAGTACTCTAGTCAAAAGTTAAACCATCATCTACTAATGTTCCCAGACCTCTAACAGCATGGTTTGTTGTACAGATGGTGTTTTTCCCCATAGGGTAGGTACTGTGATGGATTTTTTTACAGTGAAAAAGCCATGTTATGACCAGTACACTAAGAACAGCTTTTATCCAAAACACACAGCAGAGTTACAACTTCTGCAGGTGATACTAGAATGCTAGCTGACTTGCAGAACTCTATGTACTTTTATGGTCTTCTTTTTCTTTTCGCTGCTCCCGTTAGGGGTCGCCAGGCTCTCTAAAGATGTTTTGTAACTTGGGCTTAAGAACAACAAACTCTGAAAAGCACTAGATTAAGAACCAAGTCCTGCATGATCCCCACTGAGTTCTGCCATTTATTGAGCCACTGTATAATATTCCCTTTAACACTGGTTGGAACTTGTTTATCTGTAAAGGGAATTGGAACAAATGTTTGGGACAGATCTCTGTATAGATAGGTTGCATGTACACTCGGCCTGCTTGTCTAGTAAGGACTGAGTCTCCTTAGGTACATGTGAGTCAGCGTTTAAATTATCAAGAATTGCAGTTGCACAGGTTTGCACAAGTTGAGTAAGAGCACAACAAGCCATTGTGTCAAGACTCTTCAAAAGATCACTTTATATAAGCATCCTTTACTGAGAGACCAGTGTGAATGCTAACATTTCTAGTATGAGATTTGCTAAGTACTGAGTTGGGAAGGAAGTTGCCATCTCATTCCATGTGTAGAAGTATTCATGTTTTCCCCCAGCCTCTCGTGGAAGTTTAAAATCACTCTTTTAGTGATATATTACTTTTATCCTGTGTTAAGTAATTTCCCTTAGCATTCAAGTACAGATGGTAATTCACACCAAAAAAGAAATAGATACATTTTGGGGAAGTATTTATGAAGATCCTGTGTAACATAACAAAGATGTGAAATGGATAGAAGTAAAAGAAAGAATAAGAAGTTTAAAGGTCCAGGATATGAAATCGGATAAAGTAACAGCCAGAGAGACTGAAGCAAAGTTAAGAAAAGCCTCTAAATGGAAAACCCAGGGCCAGGATGCATTACCTAACTTCTGTTTAAAAGTGTTAACATATTTGCACAAATATTTAGCTACGAGTAAGAACTGTTTATATGCTCACCCTGAACAGACGCCAACCTGGCTAACAACAGGAAAAATGATGTTCCTACTTAAGAGTGAAACTGCAAGCTACCCTAAAAACTGTAGACCAATAACCTGCCTTCTGATGACATGCCGACAGTTTATAGTCATTTAGAGGAAAACTCAATTATACTATCATTGAATGCCGTCCTGCGTCAGAGCCTTCTAGATTTTATAAGGTGGACGTCCCACTGAAGAAAAAGCAAAAGACTAAGCATATTACTCCTGCTCCTAAGGATTCACAGAGTCCTTCACTCAGGGCTTATTTAGTACTTTGATTGCATTTAAATCTGCTCAGGGAGTTTCTGTTCCAACCCCCCGCCCCTCCACTCACCTCTGGGGGGGAAGGAGGTGGATTCTGATGAGGAATCCCTTGCTTACACTTGTCAGATTTCTTCTCCTTTGGATTATGGATCAGAGGAAGCGGATACTCCCTTTGAAGAGATTTCTTTTGGGGACATGATCTCCAGGATGATGAAGTTTTTCAAATGGGATTGTGCTCAAGTTAGTTGTTGGAGATGGATTCTCCCAGGCCTTCAGCTATTCCTCCTATTTTGGCAGCCTTGTTGGATACATTTTCCAATGCTTCTAAGGCTCCAGACTCTCAGCCCCCTGCTCCCAAGAAACCTGATAGATTCTATAGGGTGCCTGAGGACTGTAAATTTTTGCACAGGTGTACTTTTGCTGACCCCTAGGTGGTGTCTGTAGCTTCTGACAAGCCCTCTCAGTTGCTTTTTCTCCTAAATTACTGCCCTCTCATAGAGATAGCAGGACCATGGAAAAGGCTAGGTGATAAGGTTTATACCTCAGATACCTTGGCTTTTAGGGCTGTTAATTATCAGACTATGTCCAGATATTTTCTGGCTCTTCTATCCTAAGACTGTCAGCTTATTTCTAATCTTCCAGACTCTGAGGGTAAAACTTCTGCCCTTTTCCTGTTATTTACTTCCTCCCAGGTGGCTCGTCATTCCATCAAGTGTAGTTATGATGCAGTAGATGCTTCTTCCAGGGATGCTGCTTTTGGCTCAGTGATGAGAAGATATTCTTGGATTTGGCTTCAACCTTTACCTGATGATGTCATGGCTAAGATGATGGATGTCCCTCTAGATAATAAATACTTGTTTGGCAAGGCTGATGCTGATTTCTTTAAGCCGCTTTTAGGATAAGGGTAAGGCTATACAAGAACTTAAACATGTGCTTGGTTTTCCTATGCCTAAATTTCAGAGAAGCTACTGCAGTACGCCAGCTTTTGTACATAGGCAATCTTGCCCTCCTCCCAAGGGTATAAAGGGTGGCAGGCAGGCTCTTCCTGTGAAGGCTACTCATACTTCTGTACCTCAGAAGTCTCCTTTTCCAGGTAATCTAGGTGCTGTGTGCGTGACTATCCTGTTCTTCCGAGCCACTTTCCTCTTTCTCTTCACCTATCTCTCTCTTCCTGTTTGCCTACAGATTACCTATGATTCCTGGGCTTTCTACTATCTACCAGGGGTATTTTATGTTCTGGAAATCTCTTTCCTCTTTTATGGGAATTCCTCAGCCCCCTCAGGAATAACCGTCCTCCTTTCCAGGGGGTGCTTTGAGATCTTTTGAATCTGGGCACAATTCAGGAGGTGCCTGTGTCCCAAAGGGGGAGGGGATTTTACTCCAGGATGTTTCTAACGCCCAGGAAATAGGGTACTTGGAGTCCAATTCTAGACCTCTTTTATCTAAACACTTTTCTGAAGGTGCAGTCCTTTCAAATATTGTCCCTTCAGACTTTGTTCTTTCTTTTATTTCCTCAGGCTTATCGTGTGTGTCTGACTGTAAGGCTACTTATCTCCATATCCCTATTCATCCGCTTTTCCTGAAGTTTTTATATTTTGCTGTTGCTTCCATGCATTTTCAGTTCTCTGCTTTGCCCTTTGGCCTTTCCACTGCCCCTAGGGTATTCACCAAATGCCTCACTGCTGTGATTGGTTTTCATAGGATTCAGAGGATCCAAGTATTTCCTTACTTGGACGGCCTTCTATTTCAGGCATCCTCTGCAGAAATCCTATTGCAAAAATCTTAATTTTGCCATTTTTCTTCTGCAAAGCCTGGGGTTCACAATAAGCTTCAAAAAGTCTTGTCTGACTCCTTCTCAAGATCATATTTTTCAGGTCTATATTAGAACACCGAACTTTCAAAATTTCGGGTGTTCTAATATCGAACCCTATTAATCGAAAATTTAAAATATCGAACATACAGAACAGCAAATGTTTTCCCTAGGAAAGCACACAAGCACACCAAACAAACAGCAATCCACACACATACACCTAAACCTACGTTAAACTATACATACACCACTAACTATCCACTTAACTTAACCCAAACCCTAAGGTCCGTCACTATCGCACAGTCACCTCACCTGCGCCCTAACCCTAACTCACCTATCCCGCCCTAAACCTCATGTCCACACAGTCGCACACATACCTGACCCGCGCCGTAAGCCTAACTCACCTAACCCGCCCTAACCCTCACGTCCACACAATCGCACACTTACCTGAACCCGCCCTGTAACTTTCCAGCACAGCACTGAAAATACCGAAGCAACAGAAATGGACAGCCAAATTCTTTTCTTAGGAAAAATTTTGGTTTTCTGTTTCTTCGATATTTTCAGCATTCGCTGAAAACGGGTCGATATTAGAACACTCGAAATTTTGAAAGTAAGGTGTTCTAATATAGACCCTATTTTTCTGGGTTGCAGGATACAGACTGTGCCTATGCTGACATCCCTGCCTCCTCCAAAGGCTTTAACACTCATTTCCTTCTTTCAAACTCTTCTTCCTCTGGCCTCTATAACAGCCAAGGAATTTCTGAGAGCACTAGAGTTCATGGCATCCACTACAGCTATGCGCTCTATGGCCAAACTCAACATGAGAAAGTTACAGTGGTTTCTGAAGTCAGTTTGGCTTCAACATGCACACCCCCTAGAATTTGTAAGTCCTCTTCTACCTTGTCTCAAGAAGGAACTTCATTGGTGAATCCAACAGTTGTCTCTAAATCTAGGGCTCACTTTTCATCCCACTTTTCCCTCTCAGGAACTATTCTTAGATGCTTCAGACATGGGATGAGGAGCAACTTTTGGCTCCCTAAAGGTGCAGGGTGTGTGATCACCTCTTCAACAGAAAGAGCACATTAGTGTCAAAGAAATGAGTGCTCTTCTGACAGTGCTTCAGGTTTTTCATCATGTTTTCACCCCAGGACCTCTCAAGGTATTTACAGACAATACCACAGTGATGTGGTATGTAAACAAATGGGGGGGGGGGGCAAGATCATTGTGTGGGAGCTTGTTATCCAGTTTCAAGTGATTCTTCAGGCACTTTACTTTTCCTTAGGTCAAAACATTGTGGCAGACACTCTAAGAAGGTCCTTAACTCAATCCCATGAATGGATGCTTCACAGGAATGTGTTTCTGGACATTGTCCACCAGTGGGGTACTTCTCAAATAGATCTTTTTGCCACCCCTCTGAACAGTCAGCTTCCTCTGTTTTGTGCCAGAGTCCCAGGTCCTCTGGTTTGGAAGGTGGACACCCTTTTTCTTGGAAGGGGTTGTTTTTTTGCACTCTCTCTCCTCTCCTCTTCCCTCATTCCAAAAGTCCTGTTCAAAATTCAACAGGATGCTCCCAAAGTCTTGTTGGTGACTCCCTTTTGGCTGAGACATCTTTGGTTCCCTGCTCTTTTGTGTTTAGCCAAGGGAAATCATTAGAAGTTACCACACAGGGTGTGCCAACTCACACAATATAAGGGATCTCTCATCCTTTCCCACCTATCCACTCTTCAGCTGACACTGTGGGTGATAGGATTTTGATTCCACATAGAAACCTTTCATTTCCTCAGAACTGGGAGCCCAACCAGTCCAAGGAATAGAGGTAAGCAGTATGTCGAGAAGAGGAATCGATGGAAACCCAATACTAGGAAATCCTACTTATCCAAATGGAAGAGGTTTTCCGTTTGGTGTCTTTCTAGTAACCTGGATCCACTTTCTGTGGATGCTATTTTGGTTCTCTCTTATCTGTGTGAATTACTCATTGTTGGCAGGCTTATTTCTCTGTTAAGGCCCACTTATCAGCTATCTCTGCTTATCTCCTCCTTTAGCTTCTAGATTCGAGCTTAAGCCATTCTGTAAAGGTGTCCTTCATAACAGGCCTCCCAGGAAGCCTATTCCTCCTCCCTGGGATCTTAATTTTGTTTTGTAAGAATTGACTCAATCTCCTTTTGAGCCTGCAATGTCAGCTTCCCTGCAACATTGCTCTTGGAAGACTGTACTTTTGTTAGCCCTTACTTCTGCTAGACGGGTGTCTAAGCTTCAATCCCTTATGGCTTGTCCTCTTTTCTTTTTGGTGTTTCATAAGGACAGGATGCCCTTGCATACTAATCCTTCTTTTATGCCCAAAGTGGTGAATGAGTTGTCCTTCAATCAGTCTGTTCATTCACCCACTTTTTTCCCTTCTCACAATCTGCCAGTGAGAAGGTGCTGCACATGCTGGATGTGCATAGACAACTCAGATTTTATTTGGATAAGACTAAGATTATTAGGAAATCTGATCAGCTTTTTGTTTCCTTTCATCCTAGGTCCTTAGTACTGGCTGTGTCCAAGCAGACTATTTCTTCTTTGATTTCTAAAGCCATCTTTTTTGTTATTCCTTTCATAGTAAGAGCCTTTGTGCGTCTGTTACAGCTCATTCTACTAGAGCTGTGGCTTCTTCTGTTGCTTTTTTCTATGATTTGAATACTAACTGTATTCTTGAGGCAGCTACTTGGATTTCTGTGCATACCTTTACCAAGCACTACAAGTTGGATGGGATTTACCGAGCTAGAGCTGGTTTTGCTAGGTCCATCCTTCATGGCTTCCTCCTCCCTGAGCTTTGACACTCTCCCTGTTGTAATGAACACTGCAGCAGTGAAATGGAAGGACATAGTGCAGTTGTGTAAACTCTTACCGTAATGGTAGATGTCTGTCTCTTCACTGTTGCAGTATTCACTCCCTCCCGACGCCCCCTGGTCCATTTCTCTTCTGGATGTACTGGTTACCTCTTTATTCCTTGGGCTAGTGTTCCTACTGGGCCTGTCACTTCTGAGGATGGTATGTCCCGATGTCACCTTTATTCCCCATGCTACCCAAGGAACATACGTATGACGTACAGCGTAAAAGCAACTTATATGCTTTGGTATACAGGCCACCCTTGGCAGGGGATCTCTGTTGTAATGAATACTGCAACAGTGAAGAGAAGGACAGCTACCATTATGGTAAGATTTTACACAACTGTACTTTCAGTGTTTCAATTTAAGGGATATTAATCCCATGGTATGAGATGCGTACTGCCACTGCCAGTTAATGGATACTAAAAGTTGTTTGATGGTGATAAGTTCTGTTGTGATTTGGGATTGGTCTTTTTCTTAGAAATTAGATGGGGTTTATATTTGTAGGAACTTTTAGCAACTCATTTGCAGAGGTTGTGGACAAGTTTGTACTTTATGTGCGACACCCGTCAGCCATTCATACAATCTGTTTTGTTTCATGTTTAGCAGCGGAGATTATGAAGTATGGTTGAGAATTGTGGAATCAGTAGAGAGTCTCATTTCTTGTAGTCAAAAAATATTTGTCCAGAAGTATACATTTTCCAGTAGTAATCCGTCATGTAGGAAGACAAAAGTTCCTGTTTGGTCTCAGATGTGCCAGTTGACCTACTCAATTATATCAGAAGGTGAAGAGACTTTGCACTGTGTCACTTCAGAGGGCTTCAGCTGAGTATGAAAAGCAGCTCATTTGTCACAGGCAATTTATTGATAGTCTGGGACAGAATCTCTCCGAAGCGCTTGTATTGCTCAGGCTCTGGATTGCATTGCATAAGTGGAAATTCCTAAGATTCCAAGAGCAGGATAAGTTATTTCTTACACTTATTTCACTGAACTGCACTTCTGAAATGCTTATAATTGTGCTATACAGTTGATCTACTACATTTTGCACTGTTATAAAGCTTTTTTTTTATTGTTTCACTGCATTTATGTACTGTTTTATACTGTTTTAACTGTATTTTCATTGCTAGATACTGTTTCATTACTCTAATTGCATGTTTACTGAATTACTTAACTGTAAACTGCTTTTTCATACTGAGAGTTGTATTTTCTGTTTGTGAGTGCTCTATCCGAGCTTTTCTGTGCATTTTTGATTTTTTGAGGTTTTTGTGTTCTACAGCTAGGAACTGTAATAGTGTGCATTACTATAATTGTCTGTTTACAGTTAAAAGCATTCTTTAGAGTCTGCTCCTTGATCTGTTTAAAACTTTCATTTAGTGGCTACAGCTAGGAGCTGTAATTTTCTCACCCACCCTCCCTAGTGTTGTGTGTTTTTATACTTGGTGGCTTTGCAGTTGCCCGCCCATACTGTATATTTGATCTGTGACACTCCTCCCAGTTTAGTGTCATTAGTTCACTCAATCTAATAGAAAACATTTGTGAAGGCCAACCCACTCAGATTCTTAACGTTGAATTAACTTCTGTTCCAGCTTTCTCCATTTCCACTTTTACTGGAAAAAAAAATTCTAAGCTTGCTTCCCCCCTTTCCTGTGGCAGGTCTTGTCCATATACCGATTTGCTGTGTCCAGGACTGTTTGTGAGCTCCTAAGCCCCCCCACCCACACTTAACTGGGGTTAAACTATTCCTGGCACCATAAAGTCTGTTCTTCAGAATTTCCCTTGCAACTAGCCAGCTTTTTAGTTTTAGCACTCAAATCTGTTTCTTTGAGCTCAGCACTTGTTCAGAACTCATTGAAAGCACTAAATAAGTCACAAATTACTACAGCACTCAACTTTCCTCACTTGTCTAGAGGAAAACAGTTTTTAGTACTTAATATATAAGCACCTATTCAGGCATGTCTAAAGGTCAGCTCCCGGTGTTTTCTCCTGTCTACTTGATGAATCTGGGCATCTTGGGACAATGCAGCAGTTGCCTCATGTACACAGACAACACTCTCCTCCTACCACCCAACACTATGACCTGTGAGAGATGCACTTATATAGCCAAACTGGAAGCAAAGCTCTCTTCACCCAAGACTGGACTAGAGAGCCAAGAGGAGAATGTAAACACTTGCACCGCACCACACTCATCACATAGTCCCTCAAAACCTACACCACCAAAACACACACAGAAGCACAAAACACACACCTACATTCACAGAGGCTCTCAGTACAAATTTGCCCAAACAACAGAGACCTCCAAAGCAGAAATGCAAGCAACATCCACCCCCAACACAACCCAAATGACACATAGATCACATACTCAGTGTGCCACTCAACTGTAGCCCATAAGGCATAACGTACCCAACACTCAAGTCATAGGTGACTCTATAGTCAGGCACACTGATGTTCCACTCACCAGGCTAAACAAGGAAAAAGTTACTGTCAGCTGCCTGTCAGGTGCCAGGATCCACTACATAATGCATGCACTCAGGTCACTCCACAACAAGTACAAATATGACTCTGTCATTGTCCATGTTGGTGTGAATGACCTGAGATGTACCTCCCTGGACTACATGAAAAGAGACATGGAGGAGCTGCCCGATCTTGTAGCCCAGGCAGGTATGACCCCTAGCCCTGAGTAGCATCCTGCCATAACCCAGAATGATACCACAGTACAAGGACAAAATGATTGACTTTAACAATTGGCTAAGCTTCTGGTGTCATTCTAAGTGGATCCAGTATCTGTCTGCATGGGATGACATGATCGACAGACCATTCTGCTTTGCCAGAGATGGCCTGCACCTGTCGCCCTTGAGATTCCGGATACTGGCAAAGGCTCTTGCCACCCCTATAGTGCCTTTTTTAGGCAAGGTTCAAATGACAAATTCACCACCGTAACAGGTACAAGCAAGCAAAATCTGAGGGTAATGATACTCAGTGCTAGACGTCTAAACCTCAAAATGCACTCACTAGAGGCACTCCTTAAAATGGAGAACATTGACATCTGCGCAGTGACAGAGACCTGGTTCAAAGCTCCAGAGAGCACCCCTGCATTACCAGGCTATAATTCATACCACACCTTTCGGCCACCAAACCCGGACCGAAACACTAGAAGTGGAGGCGTGTCCATATTCATTAAGGATATCCACACCTCCAAGCTAGTTACTCAGCATAATACATCCGAGATTATTCAAGTTCAACTAACTCTGGGCAAAACCGCAATCCAGATTGTAGCTTGCTACAGACCCCCCACCATGCCCCAGGATTCCCACTCCTCTTTTCTTGATACACTGGAAAATATTAAGGTACAACCCAACACTCTAATAATGGGTGATTTCAACTACCCTACCATTAACTGGGAAAACTACTCCTGTACCAACTCTTTTGCTCAACATTTTCTGGAAATCATCAATTCCAACACCTTGGATCAACTTATCCACACCCCCACCAGGGGCAGCACTATCCTAGTCCTGGTCATCGCTAACATGGATGACCGCTCCCACCCCCATTAGGAAAACAACCGTAAAAAATTTCTCCAAAGCCAACTTCGTGCTTCTTAAGACAGAAGTGGCAAACTTCACGACACCCATGCAGATGGACAATAGAGGTACGACTGCTGAATCTTACACAAATGCACTTTATAAGCACTTACACAAGTGCATGGATCGTGCTATCCCTAACACAACCAAGATGCTATCCTCCAAAAAAGGAAGCCAGTCTGGTGGTCTTCTGCCATAAACAAACTCTACATCAGAAGAAAGAAACTGTTGCAAAAAAGAGTAAAATCCCACGATTGGAGGAACTCCGTGGTTAGCTCAGTAAGAAGCTGAGATCCCTCATAAAATCCTCCAAAGCTAGTTATGAAAACAAAATTGCCACTGATTCTAAAGACAACCACAAAGCATTCTATCGCTATGTCAAGAATCTCAATGGCAACACTCGGATCTGCTCTTAGTTACAGCACAATGACACTAAATATACAGAACCAACTGATATTGCCAACATCCTGGCAGATAGGTTCAGTGCTAACTTTACCCCCCTGTCACCCACTAAAGGGCCCATCGTTATACCAGAAGAATGCAAAGTTCCTGTAATCATGGCTGCACAGGTGAAAACCTCACTCTCCAAAGCCAAGAACACAGCATCCATGGGACCTGACAACATCCCAGACTGCTTTCTACATGAACTACAGAATGAACTGGCACCCCTCTTAAGTACCATGTTTAATCATAGCCTCACCTCAGGCTTTGTGCCCATTGAATGGCACACCGCGACAGTTTTCCCACTCCGCAAAGGGGGGGGGGGCCACAACAGACCCTGGGAACTACCGCCCCATTAGCCTGATGAGCCTGGTCTGCAAGGCCATGGACCGTATCCTCATGGAACTCATAAACAAAGACATTGGAGATCTCCAAACTCTGGACCCCACACAGTTTGGGTTTGTAAAAGGAAGATCATGTCTCCTAAACCTGATAGACTTCTTTGAAGTAGTCACCAAAGCCATAGATGAGGGTAAGGTGGTTCACACAGCCTATCTAGATCTTGCCAAGGCGTTCAACACCATCCCCCACTCTGGAATTATAGATAAACTCACTAAACTAAGTATAAATCCCTATGTCACAAGATGGATTGCCAACTGGCTTACTGACAGAACCCACACTGTGAAAGTAGCAGACTCCAAATCATACTTCAGACCAGTGATAAGTGGAGTACCACAGGGTTCAGTCCTGGGTCCTGTCCTGTTTGGTATCTACTTCTCTGAAGTACAAGCTAACACAGAAGCTCTTTGGCTAACTAAATTCGCAGATGACTGCAAACTAAGAGCCATAATCGAAACTCCTAATGATGTGGACATCCTACAAAAGGGCCTCACTGAGACAGATGCCTGGTGTCAAAGCCATGGCCTCAAGCTCAGTGCCAAAAAGTGCATTGTCATCCCCTTTGGTAAAAAATCTGTACCCATGAACTACCAAATAGGTGGTAGTCTACTTAACACCGAAAGTGTGATTAGACCTTGGGACCAGGTGGACAGTAGTCTCCTTTGATAATCACATCGCCACAGTGGTCAGGAAATCCTTCTACGTGGCACACCTCATCACAAAAGGTTTCTCATCCAGAAAAAAAGAGGTCATTGTTCCCCTCTACTCATCACTCATTAGACCCATTATAGAATACAACGCCCCTTTTGGTATGTACCTCACAAGACATCTACAACAACTGGAAAGGCCGCAAAAATACCTCACAAAGAGGATTACTGTTCTCAAACAGATGCCTTACGCAGACTGTCTCAAAAAACTCCAGCTTTACTCCGTCGCATATCGCCTATTCAGAGGCGATCTCTGCCTAACATACAAAGCTATGTCAAACCCAGAGCTGTTGGACATGCTCCACTTAAAGAAATCCCTCCGAGCTACACGCTCTAGAGACCTAAACCTTATTACCACAATAAACAGAACATGCTGGAGGGATAGATTCCTGTCCCAGAGACTTCCCATATTCTGGAACAGACTACCTATCTATGTCAAACAGAGCTCCTCATTAGCACTCTTCAAGAAAAATCTGATGATTGGATGGGTAATAGGAAATTCACCCCGGGGATCACTTCTGTGGTTCTACTTGACAGGGGCACAGGAAAATAATTTTCTTAGGTGGCGAAAGCCAGGGTACCTTTTTGGCTAGGCTTGTATAGGCCCTAGGGCCAATAGCCTAGTACCTACCTATGAACCTCTGAACAATGTGTGTAGTGTGCTTTTACCAGAATCAGCAATTGAGAATGATATGAATTATATATTCCCATGGATTTGGTTGATATCATGAAGGTGGTGGCTACACTAAACTCCACATACTCTAGTTCTTGTCCTGGGTCTAGCTGGCTCATTTAGGGGACATTAGGACATGTCAAGGTACTCAATCCATTAATCATTCAAATTGTGCAGTTGTCAGTTGCCTCTTATAAAAGACAGTGGGTATTTTGCAGCTAAAGAAATCTTTGTTAATTCTGCTTTATTGTCATTGTTAACAGCAAATCCTAACTTTTGTGTGTACAATACCTTCAGTTCCGTTTGCCTATTTGGGGTTCGCTCAGTTGATATGATGCTTGCAAAGATACTAGATTATGATTCTTGAGGTATTTGCAATCTTCAGTTCTGTCAGTGTCATCTTCAATACCTCCTGCTGTGTTAGGACTGCAAATTACTTATTCATGCTGTTTTCCACTACTCTGTCATGTCTTTGTGCTCGGGTACTAGTCATTTTTTTAATTAAATTCCTAAAGAAAGCTGAGTACATTTCTGTTTGTCAAAAAAAGTAAGTGTATCTTATTTCCGTACATTTCTTGAAATAATAAGTGTGCTTGTGATAAAAACAAAGCCAAAAAAGATTACCACACATTATTTGTTCTGTTTAGGGGCAAAACATATTTCTAAATCTGGTGAAGAATTCTCTCCATATTTACAAGGCTTTACCCATTGCATGCTCATCTACCACTGCTTCTGCTTTCCCCAGCATTTTATTTCATTATATTCATTGAAACTGCAAGGATAGATGGACCTACATGGTTTTCCCCCCAAATAAATCTACTATGTTTGGAATAAGAAGACACAAGGCTTCACTGATATAGAGGGTCTCATGTGTTAGAGAAAATGAGAAGACCTACTCTCTTGTAATTCTAAAGATGAGGACGATGTTTCTATGACCCAGATAGACTGACTTCCTTTCTCATACTCTGATGATGGCAACACATCCTCACAGTCTTACTCTCTGCATCCAAAGGACGTTATAGGTTTATAGGTTCAAAGGAGGTTATTAGGCTAGTGGCCCTACACCCCTTACAAGCCTAGCCATGTTAATCCCAGGTTGTCCCATCTGTCCTTATTAAGTGAATGTATTTTTCAGAGCTAGTCTATGGTCAACACCGATTGCCCCTGTCCATGCCTGAGCAGAGGAACCAGGCAGGGTGCCATTTTTCCCCTTTGTTATTTGCATTATATTTAGAACCATTGGCAAAGAAATTAAGGGACTCAGAAATTCAAGGCTATTATTGCCATAGTAGTTAAGAAAAGATGTCTGTATTTGCAGATGATATTATTTTATACCTGACAAAACCAGAAAGAGACATTACAGTGTTGTGGAACATTTTGAGTCAGTTTGAAATCTTTTCAGGATATAAAATGAACGAAGCTAAAACAAAAGCAATGGTGGCAAAGAGAAGGAAATAGGGGGTGCTAAATGAAAGACCAGCACTGGCAGAGTTTTTATTAAGATCTAGAACAGAAGATGTCATTAAAAAATTAATAATCAGTAGAGCATATAAAATATTGCATGATTTTATTTATTTTATTTTACATTTGTTGACCGGGCTAGTCCAACTGGATGTATGTCCGTTTTCAGTAGAGGCCCGGGGAGAAAAGCTCCATAAGTTGTACATTTTCACAAAAAGGCATAAATGGTTACATGAGAAACATAGCAATTGAAACAGACAATATAAAAGGATAAAAATAAATGGCATAAAAGGTTACATGACATCATAGCAAGTTAAACAGATAATATGCAAAATATAGGAGGTTAGAAAGGATTCAGAAGAGAGACTGGATAAGCATTTCACAAAGAAACAATAGGAGGATATATGTATGTCTCCCTGATATGCAACAAAATCTTGAAGATTTAGGATTTTTGCTTGGAAATGTTTACATAGATATTTTTACACCCCAAGTAAACTCCAGAGATTTTTTCCTCAGGTAGACAGCAAATGTTGGAGGTGTGACAGGGGAGAAAGGGGTAATTGGGAACGTGTTTTCTGGGAGTGTGGTGAGCTGGCAGACTTTAAGGATTCCCTGTGGGATGCTGGCTGGGAAGTTTGGTGTGATGAGGGAGATGTTTTTTTCTGAACTGTGATACAGAATTGGAATTGCATAGACATGGTAAGGCCTTTCTGCATCTAATTATGGTGGCTACCAAAAAAACAATTACTAGAAAATGGAAATCAAAATCTGAATCATCTCTACTAGAAGTAGTGAATATAGTTACAGAGATAAAACAACTGGAATTGAGATCTTTAGAAAAAGGTAGGAGCAAACTACATTGGAAAAAATGGGAACTGTCGGAACAATATATACAGGGGAGGAATGAGGTGTAAAAGAAGGCAGGACTTAAATGAGCTATGTAATGTTTGACTGAAAATGATTGGGTAGATTATAAGTTCTGTATAATGTTTGCCACTAGGAGTGTGTCAGTATAGTTTGTAATGTAAAATGTTTGCAACTAAGGTTGTGTTGGTTTGGTTTGTTTTCATTTTTATAAATGTATATACCTATGTCATAAGTGATGGTTGAATAAAGATATTGCTTGTTTAAAAAAAAAAAACAAAGGGGAGGGTGGGTGGAAACACTAGTAAGAAATCACCAGCATTTTTTTAATTTATGCAGGCTTGAAATATTTTCATCCAAAAACAAAGGGACAGAAATTCACAGTGTATTTAAGTATCACCGTAGAGACCATTAACCAATGAAAAAGCATGTGAATGTGCAGCCTAGGTAATTTTAGTGTCTACCTCTCACATAGAACAAAAGCACTAGGCCAAGCAAATTTCTAAAAACAGAAAACTTGAAGAGCCAGTAAACTGCACTGGAAAATTTTTCACCTGGCCTATAGCTGATTCTTCAGCTGCATGAAAAAGATGCGAGACTTCTGTAGTCAGAATAGCTCCGCTGTGTGATACTTTTCAAGTTACTTGGTCCAAGTAACAGTTTTAGTTCAGCTGTCCTTTCATCTTATAAATGTCTCTGTACAAAATGTTTAATGTTGATTTGTGCATTTGTTTCTTTTTTTGGAGTACTAAGATGCTTTGTATCAAAGCCTGCCAGTAGTGAATTTCTGTCAGATGCATTTGGTAAAAGTTCCTTGGTTTGGGTATACTACGAACAGCCTATATTTTTTCTTTTTGAAGGTATTCAACCAATACCATTTTGTAGATGTATCACCAAGAGATTATTTTAAAACCTGCATGAAATCAGTTAATGGGGTGCCACATTTCTCACTGCTCTCATGATAGACATCAGTTATTTAGATGCCATAGTAAAAGAAAGTTTAATTGTTAGAAAAATCTTTTAGATTGAACAAGTAAAATAGTTTAGTTTTTTTTTTTTGCTTTACTTGTTCATTTAAAATAATTTATTTACACAAGCACTGCTTAACTGTGGCACTGAATAATGTAGCTACAGGACCGAGATTAAGTTGCAATGAAATAATAACACTGAAATTGTATGCTGTTCAAATGCTGTAAGTTCATTTGGGACAAGGAAACCTACACAAATAGTGTTGCAAAAGTGAAGCAGTAAGCAATGGGATGGGTGTTGCAGATGTGAATGAGATGACTGATGTAGCTCTCCTCATTTAAAGGCTAGCCTGTTTAGAAGATCTGGTTTGCCCCTGATGCCCATCTTGCTAGTTGCAGTTCAACTGTTGGGACTAATGCATGTTAACTGATAACACTGGGGTTTATTCGTTTGCTTTTGCAGACCCCTTTTGCTAGGTCATCCGCCTCTGGCTTTAGTGATATTTTTCTGTCCTTCATACCCAAGTAAACTCTTTCCATTTTTAAGAGGCTTTCTTGATGCCTTTACCTTGTCTTATCCTGGTAAATCAGTGTACATTGTATGGTACTATGTTTTATTTGCAGTTAACTTTTTTTAGTGTATTATTGCTGCAAAGTTTTTTTTTGTATACACCAAACACTGATAATGTGACATTGCAGAGTTTTAGAACTAAATGTAGAGTAGTGATGCATTCATATTGATCTTTTGCTTACCCTTTTGTTCTCTGTCATCCCTTAGATCCGGAATAATGTTATATCTGCCTTATTATGTGTTTTCCCACCTCATTTGATCCCTCAAGTATGGAATGTACCCTGAATCCTAGCTGGAGGTGTACGAATTTGTCCCTCATCTTCCTACCGTTAGTGGATCCATGCAGTGTACAGGGAGTTGTGTGGATGCATGTCAGAGATCAGAAAAGACTTGTTCACATAGTCTAGTAATACATACTGAATCATCCATGGGAGGACACCACCAGGGTTAATGAGCATCGCAAGACACTGCACCAACTTCAAAGAGGACTGTGTGGCAGCAATGAAATGAGGCTACTGTTGATCCTGTAGAACTGCAGTAACAATGAGATACCCAGTAGCTCCAGGTCATGGGTCATCACTTACCCTGCAGTGACAGTTGTTGCTATGCAATGGACATACTGGGCATACTGGAGTGACTTGCGTCATCCACCATGAATGTTGCTTTCAAGGAAGTGTTACTTGCTACACTGCAGTCTGAACACTCCACATGCATACATTTTCTCCAGCATCTTCCCATGGTCCTCTCACTGCATCCATTGTGCGTCACTTGACAGCAGCTCTCATTGCCAATAGATGCTCACAGATTATATTTTCATATTTTGCATCCCATGTTGCTTGGCAGTCCTCTGTACAGCCTCTGCCTCCATGCCTTTTTTTGTTACTACTGTGTAGTTCATTGTGAGCTCACTCAATTGCAACTTTTTCAGCAAGCTGCCTTTTTTTGTTAGCACTGTCAGCCTTTGTCTTTGATATCTCAATAAATGTGTTCCCTGGATATTCAGTGGAAATTTATAGCCATGCTGTTTAGCTTTTACATGCACATTAGCCTTTTTGAGTCATGTACTTAGTGCCTTCTTCAAGCTATGTCTGTCTCTTCTGCACACTTGCTGCACACATTTCCACATGTGCTTCAATATAACATGCACATATATCTAGGTGCCTGCTGTGCTTGCTCCCATGTCACTGCACCGTTCACAATTACACACTTCACACATCGGGACCACTTGAATCATTAGTTGCTACTCCTTTACACAGCTTCTGTCATCAGTTCTGGCCAGTTTGACCACTGTGCATTTATTCTTATGGCATTCTGTTTTCCTTCCTGACTCTGTCATCCAGTGATCATCTTTTTCTTAGCATTTTTTTTACTATTCATAAATTGGGACTGTTGCTGACAGTTACATTCATGATTCCCCTGCTAGTTGCACTTGGATCTTTTGCACAGCTGCAGCTTCAGTGCTCTGTGCTTTCACATTTGTCAGTTCACACTCATATGAATTGTTAATTTGTGCTTGAAGCAGTGCAGGTTAGCCCATGGCGTCTGCATTTCTCACCACTGAGTTCAGCAGCCTTGTTTGCTTCCGATCCCTATACTCCATGGCACTGTGCACTTGTTGCATGTTGCTCTAAAATCTGTGCAGCACTCTCATCATCTCCTCAGTGTTTGTAGCATCTGCTTGTGTCTGGATCATTGACCTATACTTCTCATCCTTCAGATGAGACATTAAACTGATGTTCCATTTGCTTGACTTGGTGGGTGCTCAACTGGAAATAAAAGATCTCATAACTCCTGTGAAAAAAAGTAAGGGTGATTCCTTGATGTCCTTGCCACATTTCACCTAGTAATATACATACCACCTTGGGTCTCCCCTGAAAAGAGGCCATTAGCCCAGTAAGACTAATATGGCTAAAGGATAAATGAATAAATAATCTGCTGGTTAAAGCCAAGTGTCTTAGCAGGAATGGTCTTTGGAGCATAGCAGCATCTAAAACCCCATCTGTCTTCTGTGGTGGGTATCCAAACCTCATTCAAATGCTGTTATGTGCTGAGGACACAGGTGGAGCCAACTCTCAAATAGATAATGATAGGTGTGGATTGCCCCTTCTCCTCTAGTGTTGCAGACAATGCTACTGACATCTGACTATGCATCTTGCACATTGCCATCATCATCGATATTAGCCTCAAGTGTCATGCTGACGTCAGTCTTAGGTTGTGCTGTAGTGCTGAAGCCTTCATCAGGGAACCTATGAAAGCAGGAACACACATGACATTTTCTGCTCACACATAGTTACTCTATAGCCTCCTTTGGTATGCATAGTACTACACATTAATATGCAGCTATATCATACTTTGACATGCACACCTTGTAATGTGGTTATTGCACTTGCAGACCAGGTGTGTCTAAAAAGACAGATGTACAAGTGAGCTTTGATCTGTCCTCCATTTCAAATACAGGGCAGTTTACTGTACTCTACTGTAATGGACATTGCTAACCTGGTGTGTCCCTAGCTGACACACTGGTGCTAACCCATCTATCATGTACAAGCCCCCTTAAGCATGAGGGGCACGCTGCCTGGTTGGTGAATGACGCCAACGACTTCAAGTTTCAGAGAGCTGCTTTATCACTGGTGTCATGGATCCATCTGTTACACTGTCTCTTGCCTTTTCCTTTGTATGAAGTATCACAGCAGTAACCTTGTTTCAAGCTTTTTGCAAAAACATATTATAGTCACCTATAGCATTCACATTCTGCAGCAGATCCTGCCAAATCTGCATCTGTAATGCTTGTCTGCAGCACCTTTGGACATGGGGGGTGCATGCCGTGTGTGTGGAGGGACTGCAGTAACACTTCATTCTCTTGTGTAGTGAACTTTTCCAAGCATTACTTCCCGTAGGTGGCCATAGTGGTACATTTATGCATACAGGCAAAATATGTCAATCAATAGATGTGTATGATGTGCTATGGAATAACCATAATTATAGCCACAGATTCTCTCCTTTATGAACCAGTTCAGCTTTCACAGTTAGTGCTCTGCACAGCCCCCCCCCCCCATGCTATACTGTATTTATGGCACACAGCCTTCCTCTCACCTTTATACAACTGTTTATCAACTGCAGTGTCACCCCCTCCAACACACACACACACTAACATACCATAACCATACTTCAGCATATGGCCCTGAAACCCCAACCCCATGTGGCACGGTCCTCACAGGATTTCCACTGTACACAGTTGCACTCCTCCTACCACAACCACAAATGCACAGTGCATTGCCATACCAGTGTTTTGGATTCCCAGTTGCATTTTTGTATGTCACAGAATGTGCCCCAGTATGACTGACATCCACCACAGAGTTTGTTGTTCTTGCTGAGGTATTTTACCAGGCAAGGCATCTTCCTTAACTCTGCATATGCTTCCTTAACACATTAAAACTGCAGGTCTACTGAATCTGTACTGAAATTCCTATGTATCCTGCATATGGAACTCCATCCCACTTACCCAAAAACAAAGCCATAACCTCTTAACCTTTAAACACCATTTTAAATAACATCTGGAGAAGATGTGGCCATGTTTATGCCATTCACAGAGATCATACCTCAGCTTGTTAATACCCACTAATCCTCATCCTCCAAGTACCATAGATACCCACCCACCCACACAAAATAATTCTTATGGGCATTTTTTTTTATCTATCCTCTTCAGGCTACCTGCCCTTTACTTACAGATCCTCTTTAACCATCCCTTCCATACCTTTTCTCTTACCCTGTCCATTAAACTTTCTTTCTCCCACAGCTCATAAAATTTGCTTCACTGTGCTCTTTTGTCTTCCAGCTCACTACATCTGTATTTGTTAACTGTCATTCTACTGTCCTTCACAATCTACTGTTCTTTACAACATAATAGCCCACCATCTTCTTACCAGCATTCTTCTGAACCTTATAAAACTAGTCCTTGCATTTCTCTTACCCCACATGTAGCAGCAAAATCACTCATCTATGAATGCTGTAAATAAACCTAAACCTACAAACCAATGTTAATAACAGACACTGTAGTGTAGTTGTTCTACTTACCTGCTGCTGATTGCTCACACGTCATGTCTGTACCATTGCAAAATGCAAATAAAGTATTTCTGTACTGCAATAGCTCTACTTAGCTGCTGTTAATGTTTAAGATATTTTTTCACTTTTGTTTTAATAGTTAACACTGCCTACAGATTGCTGTAACTTGCATTTTCGGTCTTCTAAGCATTAATCAATACCTGTTTGGAATGTCTTTATTAGACTTATTTTATTTATTTATTTTATTTTATTTTACATTTGTTGACCGGGCTTGTCTGACTGAGCTGAAGAGACCTTTTCCAGCAGAGGCCTGGGGAGAAAAGCTCCAACATATTATACAATTTTCATTATACGTAAATTAACATTAAACAGCAATGTTACAGGATTATTACAAGGCATTTAAGTAGCAATACAATGTTATACAGTGTCAATAATTAGGAGTATAGAAAGCTCTTTCAAGATGTATAAAAAGAAATAATATGTAATTAAGATGAATATAGTTTTTGGGGGTAAGTGGTTATAAAAACCCAGTTTTATCATAATGTAGTTGCATGAAGGCAAATCAATTACAATAGATTGTTTCTCTGAGGCGACTTGCTTAATAGATTTTAGAAGACAGTAGAAAGAGTAGTCAAAGGAAGATTAGAGAGAGCTAGTGAGAAGAGTGAGTTAAGGGCAGAAAGTAGATTAAGGTATGAGAAGTAGGGGATGTTTAAGGAGGGAGAGTGCAGTGGCAGTACCAGTGACTTTTAAAGTACTCTTTGGTGGCTGTCTTAAATTGTTCAGGATGTGTAAGGGTCCTGATTTCTAGTGGGACCCTATTCCAGGTAATAGTGGGGTGATAGCTGTACATGTTACGTCCAAATTTAGACTGGGTTTGTAGATTTGTAGTAGGTCTTGGTTAGAGCTTTGGGAGAGGTCTTGGAGGGAGAATAATGGGAGATGAGACAGGATAGTGTCAGGCAGTAGGAAGGCTGGTATAGGATAGAATGAATGATCTGGAGCTGAGAGAGAAGAAGCTGGTGGGGTAATTCAAGCCAGTTTAAGTGTTTTAGAGAGAGAGACAGTGATGGGATTTGTACGTTTGTTGAGCAGCAAATCTAGCTACCTTGTTGTAGGTAGATTCGAGTTTGGTCAGGAGTAGATTTGTGAGAATTTGAGAGTTGTACATTAGACTGGGTAGAAGGTAGGTAAGAGAGAGAGAGTGACCTTGGGTTCAGAGATAAAGAATTTCTTGTTACGGTAAAGGAGCCCTAGTTTTGAATGAGTATTCTTGATACAGT